>NC_091130.1:34608989-34613989 GCF_040183065.1 Periplaneta americana | reverse complement strand
ACTTAGTCTTTTCGGGATTTACTTCCAACCCAATCGCTTTACTTGCTTAGTAATATCTTGTATCTACAAAAATTCTCACTTAGTTTAATTACATTATTATTAACAAAATTGGAAAGTTGATTAATATTTTGTCCTAGAGAAGAAGATATGGCAAAACAGAAGCATGTACAGAAAGTTTGTCTGTGAGGAGAATAAATTTTAAAAATATTTTTTTTATTCACCTGCAAATTTACAGATACTAGATATCACTTCTTAGACTTCTTTTAATGTTTCTTGTCTCAATTACATCAATGAATAATACCAATATTTTCACTTCATCTTACACGGCAGGAATATGTCTTACCTTGTAATTCATCATTGCGACTATTTCTCATAAATTTTCTGTAGACACTTGATGGTTAAAGAATGAATATGATTCTTGTAAAATAAATTTCTAAACATCCGTTTTGTTACGTATTTTTTGTAGTAGTAACCGATGTTGTTCACAAGCCTTGTAAGTTCACAATATTACACATTTTCTGGTTGCTATGTAAACAAAAGGAAAATACAGTGTTGTAATAAGTAAATTAATTAAACTTCCTTTATGAAAAGGTTGCCAGGTCTGACAATATTACCCGTATCACAATGTACCAACCGTTACCCTAATTAATTTCTCTTAGCCAGACATTTTTTCGTGGATACTAAATCACTCATTTCGAATGTCAGTTTATTTTACTTAATTGAAAAAATAATTAAGAATAGCACGTGACGATCTTTTAAATTTCAACGTCTATTAGTGTTTTCGGCTTAAAATAAAGAACATTTAATGTAATAAAATTATTATATTTCATTTGCATAATTTCGGAATAAGTTGACTCGTATGTATTGAATATGAACAGAAGTCGATTAATGGTGTAGAAAAAATCTTTGTCCCCATACGGACACAGACGTCATACCAAAAACCACTTTTTGTCGTATTATTCATACTGAACGTGTATATTTCCACGAAAATTTCGTAATCTAATTCTTGCAAGATTGCAATACTGAGAAGTAAATATTACTTTCAATAAAATGAGGCAATCCTTCAATGAGATATAACCCAGATACTTGGACAAAAACAAAGAAACTTCGAAGAAGAATTTCAACTACAAGCATATTCATAAGATCGATTTGGGAGTTCACAGGAAGATATCTAATAAGAAATGAAAAAAATGGAATTCCTAAGATCAATTATTGTAAAACTAGAAAGAATTAACAACACGGTCACGATATCTGAAATGAGATCCATTAGAAACTTCAACTCCAGCATTGATTGATGAGAAAACTTTTAGGAAGCATTTAAACATACGAAATTAAATATCTAAGATTGATTTCGAATTCTGGATTGAGATATCACAAATCCAATCATGGTATTGAAAATATGATAGCCTTAACTTGGCCTTTTAAAAGAAAATATTTGTAAGAGAAATTTACAAAAGATGGTTCAACATTAAGAAACAAGTGAACGTGATATCATGAACTCATTATTATTTGTACATAAATATTGTTGATTAATAAATGCAGGGAGTATAATAGTACATTATGCTACGAGCCTATAATGATAGTAATTAAGAAGAAAGTATGGATGTTTATGAAACGAGCGCAAGCGACTTTCATAATTTTCATACGAGCTTCTTAATTACCATTATAGGCGAGTTTCATACGACTTTTTATGCTCGACCATATTTCTAACTTGAAATTATTCAGATGTATACATTTTATTTGTATCTGACAAGATCGGAAGTGACCTTGTTCTAGGTCGTGAATTGTGAGATGTGCGCAGACGCGAAAGTATTGATTTTTTCCGAGGAACAATAATGTCATTGACCTTGATGTAATCCCTTTAAACTTGATATAACCTTGATTATTGAATTCGACATTGAAAAACGAGATGACAAATTGAATTTATTTGAATATTATTTACAATTGACGCTACTTATTATAGTAACAGAGCATAACCTTCTGCGACAGTATTGGACTTCCAGCCTCCGTGACTTTTCGCTAATTCTCTTTCGATTGCATATCAGAGAATAATCGATACTTGCGGTTTTATAACGGTACAAAGCTGACATGTCATTGGCTGAACACCTGTAAGCTGAGTTGTCATTGGCTGAACTCCTGTACTTTAATGAGTAGGTGTACTTTAATGACATGCATTAAAGGACTGCTACCAGGTGTATAATTACTACATTTCGGCATGGTCGAGCATAAAATAATATAACATAGTCCGATTTTATATGTTATTTATTTGGGGACATAACAAGAGAACTGATCTGAGATCATTACAAATTATTCACAATAGAGCTTTAAGAAATCTATTAGGTTTTCATTATTGACTCCAGTTAAATATCTATATCAATTTTCTTTCGTTCTACCAGTTGAATTAATTAATTAATTATCAAATTAGGTGCTGCTATTTTCATGTACAAAGTTATTAACAACTTTTTTTTTTAATTTTATTCATTAAAGACATCATCTCAAAGAATATGAGTGACCACAAGGGTCCTGAATACAATAAATATGTGCAATAGAATGCGATTTGAAACATTAAAAAAAAAGTTAATTGTTGAAGGCAAATATAAGTGGATTAATTGAAATAGAGATGATGATGTAATATTTGAAGAGAAACCTTGATAATATTTATAAAAATAGACATTACATAATCGAAAGGAATGTGAAGTTCCTTAAGATAATTTTCCATGTCAATTTTGTAATGAAACCTTTACTGCCAAACAGCAAACCAATGATAGACCATTGTTTAAGAGGGACACAACAATATTATATTTCAGTTTAATAAAGATATACATGCTTATTTAAGAAGAAAGAAAGAAAATATATTTTTAGCATGGTTCAGTAACTTATAGAACGAAAGGGATTAAGCATTTTTTAATAACAACTTTTAACCAACTTTCTTTAGATTACAGAGTTTTATCAAATTCCTGGTGTTTTAAGACTTGTTTAAAAAGACGTTTTTGGGAAGATTATTTATTTTAATTCTCATTTGATTTCTTTATTTTATAGTTTCAAACTTTTTGCTTCTTTTTTTCTATTTGTTTTTTATTGCGTGTGTATATTTTTTTTATTCTTACATTTATATTTATTATTTGGATTTTTTATTGCAATTTTAATAAGATATTGAATTGAATTTATATATATATGTTTCACTGTGTTTTTATCTTTCATATCTTACATTTGTTTTATTATTTTTTACGCAAACTATGCATAGTTATAGCACGAATGGCCGTACAGGCTCGTGCGAAGAATCCTGTGTACATGAGTTTGTATAATTGTGTATCAATAAATGCACTTCATTCATTCATTCATTCATTCATATTTGCTTTCTTTTTTTAATTCTTGAAATATTGTCTGTTTTCCACAGACTGTAGTTTTATGTCTTTTTAAGTTACACATTCTACAGCATATGTATGTGTTCTTGTATAGTCCCTACATATGAATTATATTCGTTGGGGCATACTCAATAAATTTAAAAAAGTACTTATCACTGGTAGTAATTTCTAAAGGAATCCAATTCTCTGTATTGACATACAGTAATTATTATTATTATTATTATTATTATTATTATTATTATTATTATTATTATTATTATTATTATTATTATTATTATTATTATTATTATTATTTACAGTGTCAAACATCTCAATGACATCATATTGATATATGAATCCTTTCGACTATTAATTGCATTGTTGTCTCGATACTAGGTTTCATGGAATTACAACGAGTTAGATACTATGGAGAGGCTAAAGACCTCTGATAAGCACTCCCTGCGGATGCCAACAGTACTATGGATCGTTCCCTACAAAACATGGCGGTCTATAGTACCACCAGCCTCCGCAAGGAGTGCTTATCAAAGGTACACTGCCTCTTTGAATAGTAAGATGTCCCGTAGTTTCCAATGAATACTTTATTTGATATTCTTGTATGATACACTTTCAATAATAATATTTCACAACATATTATTATTGTTGTTATTATTATTATTATTATTATTATTATTATTATTTATTTGTATTAATTGTAGACTTGGGTCAGTGGAAGAGCAGGCCTTAACTCTGCCAGGTAAAATAAAATAAATTATATTTTTCGGATACATCAATATTTAATTTAAACATTTCGCTATAGGTTTTGTAAAAAGCTGTTTTATAAATGAAAGAGTAATAATTAAGACTTTAAAATTTCCAAAAATATCTCTTTCCCTCGGATTTAAATGAAATGTACCGTAAATCATAATATTCGTTGCTGGATAATTAACCCCTCTCAATACAAGTACCATTGCCCCAGAGAATTATAAGATAAGACGGACTGAGCATAAGCGAAATATCTGTATTAATAAGTTTGTACCATCAAGAGTTTAGTATTTATTGTGTTTATAGGGCCTACTCCAATTTTCTTTTTATTAATGCGTAGGGCTCTTTTTGTTAACAAAGAGGAAAGTTAGCACTTGCATCACACACAATTTGTCATTATTGTTCAAAATAATGTAAGAACAGTTTTATTGTGAAAAAGCCTCTGCTTAGTTGCGAAACACGTGTGAGATCAATATTTGTTTCAAATTATATTAGACTACACGATGTCTCCATCACGCGACAATATTTGTTTCAAATTATATTAGAGTACACGATGTCTCCATCACGCGAAAAGAAGTGTAGCTAGCTGTGGCTCCTATTGTTTCTGATAACAATGTTAATCGTAAGTATCTTATCGTTTTAAT
Organism: Periplaneta americana; assembly: GCF_040183065.1. NCBI lineage: Eukaryota > Metazoa > Arthropoda > Insecta > Blattodea > Blattidae > Periplaneta > Periplaneta americana. The sequence continues at coordinate 34,609,239 of NC_091130.1, read as the reverse complement.
AGCCTAAATGTGGTGAGTTATGATCACGAGTAACTTTCTATTAGTGTCATTCTTTAATTATTATGTTGCATGCTAAGAGGTTATTTGTAGTTTTAATAATTGCAGTTTTCAGAAGTTATCTGTGTTAATTCCAATTTCAAATGAATTTTTCTCAATAACTTAATTATTGGATTTTTTTTTTTAAATTTTCGCCACTACCTTTCCTATATTTTACTCCTAATAGTTACATACGTCGTCTCTCTTGAAATCA
>NC_091130.1:34451489-34603989 GCF_040183065.1 Periplaneta americana | reverse complement strand
GTTTTATTTTAGACACTGATTCTTTATTTTAAGCTTTATGCTTAGAACTTTTCTAATTGAAAATAGTTTTTATATCATAGATGAGTTTCTTAACACTTACTGATTGTTTGTCTGATGTAATTCAATATTGACACAGTCTGTTATAATTATTTTGTTTAATGGCTAATAAAGATTATCATTATGATTATTAGAATAATACAAAAGATAGACTATGAGTATATTAGTAATGGGTTGTATACAGGTACAGAAAGCTGCAGAAAACTTCTGTAAGAAAGATTTTTTCTTTTTAGTTTTTTTTTTTCAACAAAATTACAACACTGAATGCCTGTTTCTATGAATGAACCGGAATATTGAGAAACCACATATGTCTAGAAAACTAAACTTTTCAGGAGATATAAAAAACATTTCAGGTTCTAGATTTTTTCTCAAATTATTTTTTTCTTAACACTTTAGCTAACATGAATGTTGGTGAGAATATATGAGGGGTTTCTTTTCATAATATCATGAGTCTACATGTTTAGAATACAAAATCATATATAGAACTCAATTTCGTAAAAAAAAAAAATGGACATGTGGGGTTTCTCAATATTGTGACTCAAATGTACTCTGGTTAATTAATTTAACATTTTTTCATTTATTTTGCAGAGGACGGCATGCATATTCCTTTAAAGATCTCGTCTCGTCTTTGATGAATCATCGCCTTTCATCTGTTTTGTGGTGTGATGATCCATTCTTCTCTGCGCTTAGTAAGTAAAAACCGAACTTTCCGTTATTTTTTTATCCATGATGTTTGGTTGATTTTATAAGTTGATTTTATTTGTGCTAAACTTTGTGTTACAATAATTAAACAAAGACTCTGAGCGCACTAGTAATGAATTCTGTATAAATAAAAAGAATTGAGTGAGAGAACATTGAAGTAGAATATATTATTAAATCGCATTGAAATGTGTTGCAAATAATAAAATTAATCCTGAACATAACATTTAGCCTTCAAAATTACAATGAAGTTCCATCACATTGCAGAAATAGCACACAATACTGCCATAGATTGTATGAAGTTCCGACTTACAAGATTTCAACATTGCATAACATAGCTTTTCTGTTACATTTGTTCGGATCAAATTTCTGCACATTTTATGGACAAAACTAAAATTCTTTCAATCATTTATTATCATAATACACTGCTCTCTTAAACTGGCTGAGAATATTGGGAATTAAATCAATGGCTTTCCCAAAACACGCTATGAAATGTTTCTATATAACAATTTCGCAAAGGAAGCAAAAACGAGCAAAATTGTATTAAACTTTTGTCTGAAATATCTCAAAAAATAACCTCCTGAAATTAATGACATTATTTACGGGTCACTCTGTATAGTTGTTGTTCCTGATTTATCATGCAAGAAATGTAATAATGAATGGATGTTTACATCTATGTTACAACAAATCATTATTTAATAAATAATAGCATTTAACAATTTTCCGTTTTATATAACAGTGGTGGTCTGCAGATTTCTTCAAGAACCTCATCTCATCTGTGAAGAATCATCACCTTTCATCTCTTCTGTGATTTGATGATCCTTTCTTCGCTGCTCTGAGTAAGTATAACCGCAATTGTTCATTATTTTTATCTGTGTTGTTTGGTTGATTTTATAAGTTGATTGTTTATTCTAAGTTGTGTGTTGTAATTACAAAGATTTTGAGAACAGTCCTATGAAATACTTCAATTAAAACAATTTTTATTTCGAAAAGGAAGCAAAAACGAGAATCTTTGTTACAACAAATATTTACATAATAATAGCATTTAACAATTTTCTGTTTTATTTAATAGTGGTGGTCTGCAGATTTCTTCAAGAACCTCATCTCATCTGTGAAGAATCATCACCTTTCATCTGTTCTGTGATTTGATGATCCTTTCTTCGCTGCTCTGAGTAAGTATAACCGCAATTGTTCATTATTTTTATCTGTGTTGTTTGGTTGATTTTATAAGTTGATTGTTTATTCTAAGTTGTGTGTTGTAATTACAAAGATTTTGAGAACAGTCGTATGAAATACTTCAATTAAAACAATTTTTATTTCGAAAAGGAAGCAAAAACGAGAATCTTTGTTACAACAAATATTTACATAATAATAGCATTTAACAATTTTCTGTTTTATTTAATAGTGGTGGTCTGCAGATTTCTTCAAGAACCTCATCTCATCTGTGAAGAATCATCACCTTTCATCTCTTCTGTGATTTGATGATCCTTTCTTCGCTGCTCTGAGTAAGTATAACCGCAATTGTTCATTATTTTTATCTGTGTTGTTTGGTTGATTTTATAAGTTGATTGTTTATTCTAAGTTGTGTGTTGTAATTACAAAGATTTTGAGAACAGTCGTATGAAATACTTCAATTAAAACAATTTTTATTTCGAAAAGGAAGCAAAAACGAGAATCTTTGTTACAACAAATATTTACATAATAATAGCATTTAACAATTTTCTGTTTTATTTAATAGTGGTGGTCTGCAGATTTCTTCAAGAACCGCATCTCATCTGTGAAGAATCATCGCCTTTCATCTGTTCTGTGATTTGATGATCCTTTCTTCGCTGTCTGTGTAAGTACAAACGCAATTTTCCATTATTTTTCTTCTATGTTGTTTGGTTTGGTTTTATAAGTTGATTGTTTATTCAAAGCTTTGTGTTGCAATTACAAAGATTTTGAGAACAGTGGTATGAAATACTTCATATAAAACAATTTTTATTTTGAAAAGGATGCAAAAAGGAGAATCTTTGTTACAACAAATAATTACAGTACATAATAATAGCATTTAACAATTTTCTGTTTTATTTAACAGTGGTGGTCTGCAGATTTCTTCAAGAACCTCATCTCATCTGTGAAGAATCATCGCCTTTCATCTGTTCTGTGATTTGATGATCCTTTCTTCGCTGTCTGTGTAAGTACAAACGCAATTTTCCACTATTTTTCTTCTATGTTGTTTGGTTGATTTTATAAGTTGATTGTTTATTCAAAGCTTTGTGTTGCAATTACAAAGATTTTGAGAACAGTGGTATGAAATACTTCATATAAAACAATTTTTATTTTGAAAAGGATGCAAAAACGAGAATCTTTGTTACAACAAATAATTACAGTACATAATAATAGCATTTAACAATTTTCTGTTTTATTTAACAGTGGTGGTCTGCAGATTTCTTCAAGAACCTCATCTCATCTGTGAAGAATCATCGCCTTTCATCTGTTCTGTGATTTGATGATCCTTTCTTCGCTGTCTGTGTAAGTACAAACGCAATTTTCCATTATTTTTCATCTGTGTTGTTTGGTTTGGTTTTATAAGTTGATTGTTTATTCAAAGCTTTGTGTTGCAATTACAAAGATTTTGAGAACAGTCGTATGAAATGCTTCATATAAAACAATTTTTATTTTGAAAAGGATGCAAAAACGAGCATCAATGTTACAACAAATAATTACAGTACATAATAGTAGCATTTAACAATTTTCTGTTTTATTTAACAGTGGTGGTCTGCAGATTTCTTCAAGAACCTCACCTCATCTGTGAAGAATCATCACCTTTCATCTCTTCTGTGATTTGATGATCCTTTCTTCGCTGTCTGTGTAAGTACAAACGCAATTTTCCATTATTTTTCTTCTATGTTGTTTGGTTTGGTTTTATAAGTTGATTGTTTATTCAAAGCTTTGTGTTGCAATTACAAAGATTTTGAGAACAGTGGTATGAAATACTTCATATAAAACAATTTTTATTTTGAAAAGGATGCAAAAACGAGCATCAATGTTACAACAAATAATTACAGTACATAATAATAGCATTTAACAATTTTCTGTTTTATTTAACAGTGGTGGTCTGCAGATTTCTTCAAGAACCTCATCTCATCTGTGAAGAATCATCGCCTTTCATCTGTTCTGTGATTTGATGATCCTTTCTTCGCTGTCTCTGTAAGTACAAACGCAATTTTCCATTATTTTTCATCTGTGTTGTTTGGTTTGGTTTTATAAGTTGATTGTTTATTCAAAGCTTTGTGTTGCAATTACAAAGATTTTGAGAACAGTCGTATGAAATGCTTCATATAAAACAATTTTTATTTTGAAAAGGAAGCAAAAACGAGCATCTATGTTACAATAAATAATTACAGTACATAATAATAGCATTTAACAATTTTCTGTTTTATTTAATAGTGGTGGTCTGCAGATTTCTTCAAGAACCTCATCTCATCTGTGAAGAATCATCACCTTTCATCTGTTCTGTGATTTGATGATCCTTTCTTTGCTGCTTTGAGTAAGTACAACAGCAATTTTCCATTATTTTTATCTGTGTTGTTTGGTTGATTTTATAAGCTGATTGTTTATTCTAAACTTTGTGTTGCAATTGCAAAGATTTTGAGAACAGTCATAGGAAATTCTTCATATAAAACAATTTTTATTTTGAAAAGGATGCAAAAACGAGAATCTTTGTTACAACAAATATTTACATAATAATAGCATTTAACAATTTTCTGTTTTATTTAACAGTGGTGGTCTGCAGATTTCTTCAAGAACCTCATCTCATCTGTGAAGAATCATCGCCTTTCATCTGTTCCGTGATTGATGAACCTTTCTTCGCTGCTCTGAGTAAGTACAACCGCAATTTTTTTATTACTTTTATCTGTGTTGTTTGGTTGATTTTATAAGTTGATTGTTTATCCTAAGCTTTGTGTTGCAATTGCAAAGATTTTGAGAACAGTTGTAAGAAATGCTGCTTCCTATAAAACAATTTTTATTTCTAAAGGAAAGCAAAATTGTATTAAACTTTTGTCTGAAATATTTCAAAGAATAACCCTCTGAAATTAATGACATTATTTACGTTTTACCTTGTATAGTTGTCGTTCCTGATTTATGATGCAAGGAATGTAATAATGAATGCATGCTTTACATCTATGTTACAACAGAAATTATTATACCTAATATATAATAGTATTTAACAATTTTCCATTCTATTTAACAGTAGTGGTATGCAGATTTCTTCAAGAACGTCATCTCATCTGTGAAGAATCATCGCCTTTCATCTGTTCTGTGCTTTGATGAACCTTTCTTCGCTGCTGTGAGTAAGTACAACCGCAATTTTCCATTATTTTTATCTGTGTTGTTTGGTTGCTTTTATAAGTTGATTGTTTATTCTAAGCTTTGTGTTGCAATTATACAAAGGTTTTGAGAACACTTGTAACGAGTTCTACATGAAAAGGTAAACAAGAAAGCATTCAAGTAGAAAATAGAGTCATTCATAATAAACTTAATTTTGGACATACATTTAGATAAAAAAATTAATAAGATTCATCTCAATGCAGAAATGTCACATAATACTGCTATCGATTGTATAAAACCCTGGCTTACAAGGTATAGATCTGAACAATATACAATCGAACACGGAATAGCCAGTAGTTTGTATTTAAGATGCGAGAGTAAATTATAGTAGTAAAATGAAAACTGTAGAGAACTTTTGTAAGAAAGTCCACCTATAAAATATTTTAAACAAAAACTGCAACAATAGAAGTCAATTTCTGCAAATGTAAAACTTTTGTTATAAAATTAAAATATACCTTCAAATATCCAGTAATCACTTAACTAGTTTGCAACTTTAAAACGTTATGTAATACAATTACTACGTATCTTAGAATTTCCGATAATCATTGTTACAGCTGATCTCTCCAATATTGTCAAACATACCGGAGAAGTGTCTAAAAATATTTGACGAGTCACTAGTAACTTGTTCCTCAAATAGTATACAAATAAGTATTTGTTTCTTTAAGTGTATTTGATGAAATGAAAAAAACTAATGTTACTCAACTTAAATCATATCCGTAAATATTCAATAATTTACACAGTTCACTACTTACGTACGCTTACGGCTGTAAGGCGTCTAAAATAATGATAGAGTCATTCATGACTGATTCGGCATCTTTTTTCAATTTAAATCATGAACGATAAATAAACTTCCAGAAATAAAAGTTCTTTGAAAATTCGAAACAAATATAGTAAGCGTACTAAATCCACAAAGCTATGATACCTACATGTTTAAAGAGCATGTATTAGTGAAATTCTTTTTACAAGTAAACTTTTTGTAGAAAATTTATCATGACAACACTATGATACCTACATGTTTAATGAACATGTATTACTGAGAAAATGCATCATGACAAAGCTATGACATTTACATGTTTAAAGAGCATGTATTACTGATATTCCTTTCACAAGTAAACTTTTTACAGAAAAATTATCATGGCAACGCTATGATACCTACATGTTTAAAGAGCATGTATTACTGATATTCCTTTCACAAGTAAACTTTTTACAGAAAAATTATCATGGCAACGCTATGATACCTACATGTTTAAAGAGCATGTATTACTGATATTCCTTTCACAAATAAACTTTTTACAGAAAAATTATCATTGCAACGCTGTGATACCTACATGTTTAAAGAGCATGTATTAGTGAAATTCTTTTCACAAGTAAATTTTTCGTAGAAAATTTATCATGCCAACACTATGATACCTATATGTTTAATGAACATGTACAACTCAGAAAATGTATCATGGCAAAGCTATGATACCTACATGTTTAATGAACATGTATTACTGAGAAAATGTACCATGGCAAAGCTATGATACCTATATGTTTAATGAACATGTATTACTGAGAAAATGTATCATGGCAAAGCTATGACATTTACATGTTTAAAGAGCATGTATTACTGATATTCCTTTCACAAGTAAACTTTTTACAGAAAAATTATCATTGCAACGCTGTGATACCTACATGTTTAAAGAGCATGTATTACTGATATTCCTTTCACAAATAAACTTTTTACAGAAAAATTATCATTGCAACGCTGTGATACCTACATGTTTAAAGAGCATGTATTAGTGAAATTCTTTTCACAAGTAAATTTTTCGTAGAAAATTTATCATGCCAACACTATGATACCTATATTTTAATGAACATATATAACTCAGAAAATGTATCATGGCAAAGCTATGATACCTACATATTTAATGAACATGTATTACTGAGAAAATGTATCATGGCAAAGCTATGATAACTCAATGTTTAATGAACATGTATTTCTGAGAAAATGTATCATGGCAAAGCTATGACATTTACATGTTTAAAGAGCATGTATTACTGATATTCCTTTCACAAATAAACTTTTTACAGAAAAATTATCATGGCAACGCTATGATACCTACATGTTTAAAGAGCATGTATTACTGATATTCCTTTCACAAATAAACCTTTTATAGAAAATGTATCATGGCAAAGCTATGATACTTACATGTTTATAGAGCATGCACTACTGATATTCCTTTCACAAATAAACTTTTTACAGAAAATTTATCATGGCAGCACTATGATACCTACATGTTTAATGAACAAGTATTACTGAGAAAATGTATCATGGCAATGCTATGATATTTACATATTTAAAGAGCATGTATTACTGATATTCCTTTCACAAGTAAACTTTTTACAAAAAAAATATCATGGCAACGCTATGATACTTACATGTTTAAAGAGCAGATGTATACTAAAATTCCTGTCACATGTAATACATTATTTACAGTAAAATTAATCTCAGTAACAAATTATGATACCATCTCATTTATAAAGTAAATGTATCACTGAAATATTTATCATAAGGGACAACTGTCTGTAGTAAAATTGATCAAGTTACTACTATGGTATTTAATTGTTTAAAGAGAATAGGCGCACACGTATGTAGGCTGTTATTGAAATGCCTGTAAAAATAAAAAAGATTAATATTTATGGTAAAATTGATCGTAGCAATACTACGATACTTCTTTAAAGAGCATATATTACTCAAACCCTCCTCATGAATAGTAAGTTGTTTATAGTAAAATTTATTATGATGATGTTATGGTGCCGGTACTTGTGCGTTTTAAAGAGCATACGCATTACTTAAATTGCTTCCGTAAGTAACGAATTGTTTACAGCAAAACTGTTCATGTTTGAATAAAAATCAAATGGTAAACAGCCCCTAAACATGAATATTCATCGAATAACACCGACTTAACCTTGGTAGATGAAGTAGCAAAGCGATTAACGACGTAGTTAGGCAAGCGACCAATTCTAGGTTCCCGTATAAAATTATTTTAAAATATCTCGTTAATTTCTTACTTTTGTAAAAGTAATTTATAGCATTGCAGTCGACCACTGAATTCTCAGGTCACTTACTGGCCAGGGTAATCTGATAAACTTACACAACTTATTGCATCCTGCTTTGAATTTCGCGAACACAAGGTGTTCGGTACACCTGCCTGGGGTCACACCCAAGATTTATGGGGTTCAGGTAGCAGGCCGTCTGGCTCAAAGGTTCTCGGTTTGGGTTTGTGTCGCGTGGGATTTTTGCCTCTAAGGATATTGTTCTTAAACGTTATATCAAATTTGAATTCATACACTAACAAACTTCTATTTCTCCGCATGCGACCATGAATATTTTGATAGCTATTGGAACAGACACACAAATTTAACATTTTTTAAAGAAATTAAAAAATCCGATGGGATTTATAATTTTTATTCATGTTTATAAAGCTTAAAATCTCGCAAAAACTAAATTTTTAGAACATTTTTGCTTGAGTCGAAAATCGAAACGAGTGACATAATACTGTGTAAACACGCGTATTAAACACATTTCTGAAAGAATTAGCACAATCGGTTGGAATTTATAGATTTTATTAACGTTTATACAAATCCCGGGCGGGGGAAAATCAATCACCTGGAATGGGGCGCTGTATGCAGTGGCGGCGTTAACATCTTTAAGGGAGGATGAAATTTTGGTCATTTTTCTAGGAGAAAAACTATAATCATTGACCTTTCATTTATATGTTGGGAAAATTTCATCTACACTAATCTCACTAGAGGTTTTGATTTATCTAGAGAAAATCAAAACTCGAGTGGAATTTAATTGACTATTTATATGATTAGAAGAAAATATATAAAGATTAAAAGAAATAAAGTACTCTAGCACAATACAATATTAACTAACTTACGGAAATATTAAACTGTCTTGAAAATGTATTATTGTACCATCTCATCATTACAAATATTCCGCCAGATGGCAGTAGTGTGTTATGATGAACTGATTTCTTATTACAAGTTGTGCCTACTATACAATCTTCATTGAACTCTATGGACGATTACTAGTCAAGAAGGCTTAGTTCATTCAATTTCATTTTTATTAAAACAGTTTCATTCCACTTCAATTATCAATATATATTAAACAATCGCTGATACGTGATTATCCATAATCTCATACAGCAGAAGCTGTAACATAAACTAAATAATATAAACAAGAAAAATGGTAGAAAAGTTTGAATTAAGGATGATGAAATAAACATGAATCATTTTAAAAGGTAGAACTATTAAAAGTACAATTTTGGCAAACAAAGAAATAAATACTAGGGAGGTGATAAAAACAAACTAATGCTAGGAAGTGATAAAAAAACAAATGCTAGGGAGGTGATAAGAATTGTAGGATAAGGATCAATGTTTGGTTGAAACACGTCGTTCCGTGCCATTTTATTTGTCAAAAGTAGTATGTCGTAGTGAAAGTGTAATAGTCAACAAAATCGTCCTCAAAATTTATTTATATTTGACAATAATACAAACAGATTTTCATAAGATACATTTTTAATTTTGTCATCAGTTATGTATAAAGCCACATGAGCAAGTTTGGGCTTAAATAACATTATGATTGAGTTTTCACAAAAAAATATATGCAAGAATATCATTTTTCGGTTTTTTTGTACGAAAATATTCCTTGGGATCTTAGGTAGTTGATAGTAAGCGGTTTTGTATGTACGAGTATGTATTTATTCACACTGCAATGGGTATATACCCGGTGGCAGTGGTAACTAATTACACTCAATAATGACAATAATAAACTTATTAATTAAAAATACAATTAATAATAATACTAATAATTAATACTAACAATAATTTATAATAACAACAACAACAACAACAACAACAACAACAACAACAACAACAGGGAATATCCTAAATTAAATGAAACGATCACTTAATATAACATTTGAAATAAATCTACGAGTAATTTGTATCTTAAACCTAAGTTCGAACTAAAACCCACGAGTATAATATGTTCATATCTCCACAAGTACCTTTCAACATTACACTCATTTCGCTGTCAACTCACTCACTGCACTGGAACTTGCCTTCTTCTACATCTTCTTTCAGCTCCAGGAGCGATTTTTATATAGGCCAGCTCCATAAGTAAGTATTTTATCTTTTTTTTTCTTCACAAATTAGCCGTTTTCTCGAAACTACATTTTATATATTCAAAACGCTCCATGCGTATGCAGTTTTCACTAAACTCAATTAAAATATTCGTACGTGTCCATATTATCTGAGATCTAACGTTGACATTTTCAATATCTTAAAAACCGGAAGCTAAAGAATTATTATGTAACTAAAATATATGTCTGATATTCAAAAATGTATTGTGCCCAAATTATACTAGATATCTTGAATTTCTCAACGTTAAAATATTGCCCGTGAATATGGGTCCATATGAAAAAAAAAATGAACTTACTCGATTTGAATGTAATGCACATGACACTTTTTGATTATGTCGCTAATTTGCATAATTCAAATAAAAATAACTTCGAAACTAACAGTTCGATTGAGTTCAAGATTTGCAAATTTATTTACTTATTTATTTATTTATTTATTTATTTATTTATTTATTTATTTATTTATTTATTTATTTATTTATTTATTTATTTATTTATTTATTTATTTATTTATTTATTTATTTATTTATTTACTAGCCGTACCCATGCGCTCAGCTGCACCTGTTAGAAATAAATATAAAGTAATTACATAATTAAAATAGGACCTTTGATCCAGGTAACATTCGTGCTTGAAAGAAGGATAAATCGTTTATTATGTTACTTAATTTAAATTGTATTTAAATAATTAAATTGCGATCATTTTGGTCCAGAGACCACTCATTAGGTGCAATAATAATTCCTTTAACATGTTTCTTAATTTTTATTACATGCAACCATAGTTTAATGAAGATTGACATCATTTAGATTTAATGTGTACATAAATATTATTTTAGGAAATACAGGAAACGAATATTCAGAATAACCTATCAAGTTTTCTGTGCATAAGAAGCTATTTTAATCTTACCTGTTCTCGATTCACTCAGAAGTTACTGTAATAACATTATAGCATTATGTCCATCTAGAGAAACTACACTTTCCAATGGTGAAATAATAATTAATTATACAAATCGGTTAATTTAGCTTCCGATATTATTTCATACAAACACAGAAACATTCTCTGTAGGCTATGTTTCATAGCTTTCGATTGTTGTTGTCCAATACCTCTTATAGACGAAGTCATTTGTTAGATGACAGTTATTTTAATTTTAAAACTCATTTATCTCATTAAATATCAGTCCTACCAAAATTTTTCAAAGCCTAAAACTTATCGGAAATCATTTTTAAAGAAACTTTTGTTATGTAACATTTTTCATAAAAGTCAATAATAAGCTAGATATTTCGATTTATTTAATTCGGGCCTCCTTATAACCCCCCCTTTTGAATAACGTATTTTGAATGCCATATAGCCTAAAATCTAAGTTACAACGAACTTAATTTATATTCCAATTTTCATCGAAATCCGTTCAGCCATTATCACGTGAAAAGGTAACAAACATCCAGATACACAGACAGACAGACATACAAACAAAAATTTCAAAAAAGCGATTTTCGGTTTCAGGATGGTTAATTATACATGTTAACACCGATTATTTTTGGAAAATCGAAAATTACCAGAAAAATTTTGGCTACAGATTTATTATTAGTATAGATTTATTTATTTATTTATTTATTTACTTACTTACTTACTTACTTACTTATTTACTTATTTACTTATTTACTTATTTATTTATTTATTTATTCATTTATTCATTTATTCATTTATTCATTTATTCATTTATTCATTCATTCATTCATTTATTCATTTATTCATTTATTTATTTATTTATTTATTTATTTACTTATTTACTTATTTACTTATTTATTTACTTATTTATTTACTTATTTATTTATTTACTTATTTATTTATTTACTTATTTATTTATTTACTTATTTATTTATTTACTTATTTATTTATTTACTTATTTATTTATTTACTTATTTATTTATTTACTTATTTATTTATTTATTTATCTATTTATTTATTTATTTAATTTATTTATTTATTTATTTATTTATTTATTTGTTTGTTTGTTTGTTTGTTTGTTTGTTTGTTTGTTTGTTTGCATGCTTGCTTGCTTGCTTGTTTGTTTGTTTGTTTGTTTGTTCGTTCGTTCGTTCGTTCGTTCGTTCGTTCGTTCGTTAGTTCGTTCGTTCGTTCGTTCTTTCGTTCGTTCGTTCGTTCGTTCGTTCATTTGATATGCGTTAAATAATAATGAGCAAAAAGTATATCATTGAATGAATGAACTTATGAACACATAGACTGAACTTATTAAGTACGTACCTAACTGGAATATTGAATTCAGTTAATGTATGAATTATTTAATGAATGAAGGAAGAAATCAACAAAGAAATGTGTAAATGAATGAATAAACGTGTAAATGAGTAAACTAATACATGGATTTACAAATTATTGCAAGTAATAAAATTATTAACTATTGTCTTAGAGAGGAATTGAATATTAAATGGTGACTGGAAATGTTATTTAGAATTTAATATATAGTCTAAATTTCTGAGATATTAACTCGCATATTTTATTTGATGATTTATTATTGTTATTAGATTTGAGAGACGAAACGAATTAAAGCATCTTTCAAAGGTTCAGTTTACAAACTTCGCAAATGAGCATCCAAACAGCTATTTCTCGATTCTCAGAAGTACTCATTTGACTTCGCTGTGCAAAATGAAGGCATTGATGTATAAAATTATGCGACGTATTGGATTTATTAAAATTGGCCGAATATTCGCTAGGTCGCTGATAAACGATTTTGGATCACATATCCATGCTATTCGACCCTAATTTTACGTTATGGTTGAAAACATCTATCTCACAAATTACTGGATGTTTCAGTGTACAGATATTATAGTAGAAATTGATTGCTCGTTCTGCGGACCGTGCTGAGAACTCTTGGTAACCCATCATTTGTAACGAATATTAACTGTATTCCGAAAATATATCGGCTACTAGCCTGATAGAAATGAACTACAGTTCACTGGTTACTAAATTTCTACAGACGGCACACCGAAATGAAATAAACTTTTGGAAATTTATAAAAACAAATATAGTGAGAAGTTTAACTTCTGTCAGCACAACTTCATTAGATTCAGATACTCTGAGAGAGAATTTTTCCAAACAACGTCGTTAGAATCATTTAAACTTCATTTCAGTTAGATATTTGTGAAAATTTTAAATTGATTACTGATTTAGATATGTCCATACTTTTATTTTCTCACTATTGGAATGTGTATAAATTTGATCGGAAATATACCAGTTATTCAAAAGTAAGTTACATTTTGACGTCGCCGTTACTTTTTTAAGGATTAAGATATACCGGTACACAAAACAAGAACACACTTATGTATACTCATAAAGATATGGGGTTTATTGGATCCAGTTTAAATGTTAATATGTCCGCCATTTTGTTCTTCAACAAGCAAAAATGTTCCTTCTATGTTGTGAACAGCATTTACTAATAGATCTGCTGGAATATCTTCAATTTGAGGCAAAATTGCATATTTTTGTTAGTCGGTAGTCCTAGAATTAGTTAAAAAAACTCTGTCTTTTAAATAACCCAACAGCCAAAAATCTGCTGGATTAATATCAGGGGAACGCGCTGGCCACTCTTGTAAATTCTTTAAGACTGTACATGCAGAATTAAACTGTAAAGGATCAAGTTCCTAAAGCCACGTAACAATTTTTGTGATAAGTACGTAAGAATGATGTAATTTTTGGTCAGAAATTGAAAAACAAAATCTGTACAAAGCAATGAACAACACATTTTTAGCTTCAGAAAACTAAATTTAAATGTCATTTTGAGAGTTCAGAGAAGTTTGTGAATAATAATATCAAATAGTTGGTTTTTATTTTCAGTCAATCACTTATCAGGTTAAGGCAGCAGAAATAGATTCTGTTACATAAAATTACAATATATTAATAAGCATCACGAATATTTTCGACTTTTTTATGCAAGTCATCTTCAGGTGATATATTACTAACAAACAAGTACAATTGAACGTAGGTGAAAAATATAAAGATACAAAACACATATAAAACACAAGTAAAAGTGTTACCTTGCTTGCTTTTTTAATAGTGTACATAGTATTAAAAGGACATTCAGATAAAAAAAACATTCCAGTAAATATAGTTATAATTTAAACGTTATATTAAAATGGCAGGCAATTTGCCGAAGTTCTAAGATTAAAAATAGTTTAAAAATTATGTTAAACTGAAGGCTTGTTCATTATGATGTTCAACATGTTGGAAATCTGTAGGAAATAGATGTGAAAACTATTCTCGGTCTATTCGCCGCAGTTAGAGGCATTAATATGAATGGTGTGCAGTAGAGGTTTTCAGAGGTTGTGGCCTTCTCATCTTGGAGGTACATGGTAGACTGAGCTATTGAGTTTTATATGAACGGAGCGCGGAAAGGCTTTGGAAAAATGAGTTTGGAAAAATTAAAGAACCTTGTTTTTAAGGCTTACTTTTATACAGTATAACTATGGAATTATAATAACTAGAACATTACGCCTATAGTATTAAAAATAAAGGAAATTCATCAAGTTTGCATTAGCGGTTAGGTACAGCTTACAGCAGTAAAATTTAGGAAATATTCAACATTTTTTTCCTCCATTACTGTATCTTGTACAATAATGAAAATCAGTATGTGTAAAACACTGTCCTTTCGCTATATGAAAAAGAAATATTTTTACGATTAAAAAAAATTATTTACATTTTTTTTTTTTCAAAATTTTGTTCACTGTGTAGTGATGAAGCGTTTCCCACATAACTCCAAAACTATCCAACATTCTGTAATGAAATTTTTTGTGTGTATTTATGCATGTCATATCTACAATATGACGCAAGATCACTTTCCTATCATGATAGATTGCCTGATAAAAAATAAATTCATTTAAAAAATGGTCAAATATCAGTATCTTCTTCTAACACAAAATAAAAAAATTATTTATTAAGAAATGTAGTTAAAAGAGCATGATATTGTAAACACGAGTTTCAGCAATAAAATAAAAGAGAGAGAACATGAAAAGGTTAAGAAGTTAATGAGTTATGAGGTAAGCACTTCATCATTGCACACTGAGCTGCCACCATTTTGAAATTTGAAAAAACAAACTATAAATAATTTTTTTAATCTTAAAAGTATTCTTTTTCATATAGCGGAAGGACAGTGTTTTACACATATCAATTTTCAATACTGTAGAAGAAACAGTAATGGAGAAAGAAAAAGTTGAATATTTCCAAAAATTTTACTGCTGTAAACCCCTTAATGTAATTAAACTATATAAACAAATATTATTATCGATTACACATTTTACTGTAATGTATAGTGTATTTAGGCCTATGCCCTCTAAATGCACCATAATAAACCTTTTTTATTGTTATAAACGGAGTTATAATGCACTTTTTACTTTCTTCTAGGTTATTTCAGTTAATTCGGACTTTCGTTAAAAAGATAAACTCAACCCCCAATCAGTCCGGATTAACGAGGTTTTACTGTATTATTGGCAAATTGATAAAGAATTTAATATTGTTAAAAGTGTAAAATTTATAATGACAAAATTACGTCGTTATGATAACGAATCTTGTATTACTCGCTTTTTTTCATTTTCTCTTATTCTCATAATTGTGGGTTTAAGTTTTTATATTACATTTTGCTTTTTTGAAGAAGAAAATATGTTTAAGATTTGAAGGAGAATTAAAAGTAAATCTATTATGACTTGCACAGAGAACACTACCTGCTCTGTATTCCAGAGATTCTTCTGGCAGTTAATGGTCACGTGGAATAGATTTGTCATTGAAATGGGGAGGAAACGTGCATTCAGAGTGTGGTTTGGAGGGGAATAGATTAGAAGGCGTTTACTTGGAAAACCGGGACGGATATGGGAGAAGAATTTATGAGTTTCTGTACCACGTAACTTGATGTAGCGGAAAGTTTCAACATTATGAATTTCTCTCACTTGTAGGATTAATGAAATTCATGACTACAACCCTTATTTCTAACATTATACCCGTCAAAATACATTTCATTTCCTAACCTACTTTTAAAGATATTTTTTGGACGAACAGGAAATTTATCAGGCAGGTGTTTCTTAGGGTTCTATCCCTCAGTAATTAATTTCACCCTCAGCTCCCCAACCAAAGTAATTTGCCATCGAGGACTTTAGCCTCTCATCATCATAATCTGCACGGGTTAGGTCTCAACCTGTTCCGGCTTTACGAAGTTTTTGTTCTTAAAACTCTTCTTTTCAGCGTTTTCTTGATCTGCGTCACTTCGTTTTACTAGTTTGTATTCGATATTTAATTTTTTTCAATTCATTTCATTTTTTTGTATTCCATGCATCTTACTTTAAGAGTTATACAATTTTTGGTGATATTTTTTAGGGGAGAGTTGAGTAGTATCGGACATCGGGTAATATCGGACAGTGAGTTTCTTTCATCTACCATCAGATGATAGTACCTGAATAACATGGTTACGTTTCTGTGATGTCGCCTACAGAAACGTAACCATGCGTATACTTACGTCATTTGTTGAGTAATTTTTATAATATTTTAATAGTAGCTTTCCCATATGTGTAAGAAATGAAGTTATTCATAGACTCGGTTAAGAGAGAAGTTTTATGTAATATTCTTATTAAATTTGGTGTTCCCAAGAAACAAGTTCGATTAATTAAAATGTGTCTCAGTGAAACTTACAGCAGAGTCCGTATAGGCCAGTTTCTATTTGATGCTTTTCCAATTCACTGCGGGCTAAAGCAGGGAGATGCACTATCACCTTTACTTTTTAACTTTGCTCTAGAATATGCTATTAGGAAAGTTCAGGATAACACAGGAGGTTTGGAATTGAACGGGTTACATCAGCTTATTGTCTATGCGGATGACGTGGAATATGTTAGGAGAAAATCCACAAACGATTAGGAAAAACGCGGTACTACCATATGGTGATAGATGAAAAAAACGCACTGTCCGATATTACCCGGTGTCCGATACTACCCAACTCTCCCGTATATTCTGCATGGTTCTATACTTGACATCTATATAGGACTGAGTTTTGAAATTTTTACAATTTAATCCAATTCATTTAATTTTTTATTGTTTGTTACATGCATTAAGAATAAAGTGATGCAAATTTGAACTCAATCGGATTGCTAGTTTCGAAATTAATGTTATTTTTATTTATGAAAATTAGTGACATAATCAAAATGTTCCATGCGAATTAGGCCTGCATTTAAACACAGCAAGTTTACATTTTGTTCATACGGATCCTGATTCACGAGCAATATTTTAATGTTGAGAAATTCATGATATTTAGGCTAGTTTAGGCTTAATAAATTTACAAATTAGATATTCATTAGAAGTGGTGATAATGAGACAGTCCAATGCGACGTTTTTAACAAAAATGATTTTTTTTTGTAGGTGAGTTCATTTCTTACTTACTTACTTACTTACTGGCTTTTAAGGAACCCCCAGGTTCATTGCCGCCCTCACATAAGCCCGCCATCGGTCCCTATCCTGAGCAAGATTAATCCAGTCTCTACCATCATATCCCACCTCCCTCAAATCCATTTTAATATTATCTTCCCATCTACGTCTCGGCCTCCCTAAAGGTCTTTTCCCTTCTGGCCTCCCAACTAACACTCTATATGCATTTCTGGTTCGCCCATACGTGCTACGTGCCCTGCCCATCTCAAACGTCTGGATTTAATGTTCCTAATTATGTCAGGTGAAGGATACTATGTGTGCAGCTCTGCGTTGTGTAACTTTCTCCATTCTCCTGTAACTTCATCCCTCTTAGCCCCAAATATTTTCCTAAGTACCTTATTCTCAAAAACCCTTAATCTCTGTTCCTCCTTCAAAGTGAGAGTCCAAGTTTCACAGCCATACAGAACAACCGGTAATATAAGTGTTTTATAAATTCTAACTTTCAGATTTTTTGACAGCAGACTAGATGACAAAGGCTTCTCAACTGAATAATAACAGGCATTTCCCATATTTATTCTGCGTTTAATTTCCTCTCGAGTATCATTTATATTTGTTACTGTTGCTCCAAGATATTTTAATTTTTCCACCTCTTCAAAGGATAAATCCCCAACTTTTATAGTTCCATTTCGTACAATATTCTGATCACGAGACATAATCATATTCTTAGTCTTTTCGGGATTTACTTCCAGACCTATCGCTCTACTTGCTTCAAGTAGAATTTCCGCGTTTTTCCTAATCGTTTGTGGATTTTCTCCTAACATATTCACGTCATCCGCATAGACAATAAGCTGATGTAACCCGTTCAATTCCAAACCCCCTGTGTTATCCTGAACTTTCCTAATGGCATATTCTAGAGCAAAGTTAAAAAGTAAAGGTGATAGTGCATCTCCCTGCTTTAGCCCGCAGTGAATTGGAAAAGCATCAAATAGAAACTGGCCTATACGGACTCTGCTGTAAGTTTCACTGAGACACATTTTAATTAATCGAACTTGTTTCTTGGGAACACCAAATTTAATAAGAATATTACATAAAACTTCTCTCTTAACCGAGTCTATGAATAACTTCATTTCTTACACATATGGGAAAGCTACTATTAAAATATTATAAAAATTACTCGACAAATGACGTAAGTATACGCCGAAGAAATTATGATGCCACACCTAATAGCATTGGACTCTAAACCTTTAATACGCTCTCCTATAAAATTTTGTCTGTGTGGTTTATGACTGCATCATTCACAATCCTTTATTTATTCATATTTTTATTTGTTGAACGATTGTTTCTAGCTCCAAATTGTCAAGATACTTAACATTTCTCAACGTTAGCTCTCTAAAATACAGAGTGGAAGTGAAATAGCCCTGGAGATTTTCAGTGCGAATAGCTCATGTTCTATGTAACAAAAAATATAATATTATATTGGCGGTAAGTTAATAGTTTTCTCAGAAAATATTTTTCTCAAATGTTTAACAACCTCTTATTCGGTAACTATTGCGAGTATGATCATGATTTTTGTCCGTATCGATAGTAAATTAATAATGAATAATTTATCCCTCCGGCGTATTTCAATAGCATGGACGGTTTTCGTGTAAATTTAATTTAAAAAACATATAAATTCAAGTCACTGCACTGTGCGAATTGGTTGCAACACAGCGCCAGAGAACAGCTCATCTAGCGAGACACACAGAGCTCGTTGACCTCTTACATCTATATCACAAGAAGAATGTGTTAGCGGCGATGTTGCCGGACTGCTGAAACTTCAAACTTAATTTTCTAATTAACCGTGCATTTAATCACAAAACTTAATATAGCCTATAGGTTTTCTATTCATTTCAGAGTACCCTATCGTCACTTTCAGTCTCCAAGGTTATTTCACTTCCACCTGTATACATGGACACTTACGAACATTTTCATTAAATTTCGTTAAAACTGCATGCGCAAGGTGCATTTTCAACAGCAAAATTATAGTTTCGAGAAAAGGGCAATTTTTTGAAAAGAGATGCAATACTAAGGTATAGAGTAAGCCTATCTATATAATAATCGCTCCTGGACCTCAAAGAAGACGTAGAAACAAAAAAAAAAGCCTCTTACTATCAACTTCCTTAGTGTCCAGGAATGTTTTGTACAAGAAAAAAACGAAAATTAATTCACTGATCATTTTTTTAACTCAGTCCTAGTGTTCCTTAAACATATCACATCTGTAATTATTTCGGAAAACGTATTATGTGTCTTTCGCGTGTTAAATTTTACATTACCTCTTTAACATGTTTCAGCCTGCTTTCGGCCATCTTCAGAACGGGTTGTTGCTGGTCTTGGCGCCTTTTGTTTGTTTTCCCTATGTCGGTATGTTTGTGTACTATAATGTGGAGTCAAAGAGTGTGTGTATTTTGAAATTGAGTTGTGTGTTGAGAATTTCATTTGGATGTGTTTTTGTGTGTCTGTATATATCGTGTTGTTCTAGTGTGTTTAGTTTCTGGCTTTTTGATTGGAGGTGTAGAATTTCCATGTCTGTGTTGATGTCTCTGTAGGTGTAGTGTTGTGATATGAAAGACACATAATATGTTTTCCGAAGTGATATAGTGTTAAAAGTTGTGTAGTCAAGATACGTAATTAAGTTATTGTTATATTTTGAGTATTACACTAATAATTTAAAATTTATAATCAAACATGTTACTGTATACCTCTCTAAAGGCCGGAATAGTTTAATTCTGCTACATCAAATTGTTGAATTAGTATTTTCTTTATTTATAGTTTCGTAATTTGTTTTATACTGTTTCTGAAGTTCAAATTTGTTGGTTTTAAATTCAGTATGACTTTAGTATTGCTAAGACGGAAAACGTATTATGTGTTTTTCACGTGTTAAATTTTACATTACCTCGTTAATATGTTTCAGCCACTATCGGCCATCTTCAGAACGGGTTGTTGTTGGTCTTGGCACATTTTGTTTGTTTTTCCTGTGGGGGTGTGTTTGTGTAGTGTAATGTGGAGTCAAAGAGTGTGTGTGTTGAGAATTTCATTTGTATGTGTTTTTGTGTGTCTCTATATTTCGTGTTGTTCTAGTGTGTTTAGTTCCTGAATTTTTGGTTGGATGTGTAGAATTTCCATGTCTGTGTTGATGTCTCTGTAGGTGTGTTGTGATATGAAAGACACACAAAACTTTTCCGAAGTGATATAGTGTTAAAAGTTGTGTAATCAAGATATGTAATTATTGTTATATTTTGAGTATTACACTAGTAATTTACAATTTATAATCAAACATGTTACTGTATATCTCTCTAAAGGCTGGAATAGTTTAATTCTGCTACATAAAATTGTTGAATTAGTATTTCTTTATTTATAGTTTCGTAATTTGTTTTATGCTGTTTCTAAAGTTCAGATTTATTGGTTTTAACTTCAGGATGGCTTCAATATTGCTAAGACTTTGACGTATTGATATATAAAGATACATTTTCAACCTTTTAGCTGAACCCATAGCTGAAACAACGACTATTTATTATCAAGGATAATTCTCGGCACAGTTAATTGGAGTAATTATATCAGATACAACACCTGAAAGTCTGGAAACAATAACATCCCTAATTTAACCTCACTCCGACCGTAAGCGCAGTTTTGTAGGCCACTCCTCTACTGTCGCTTTGTGTAACTTACGACTACCAGCATCCACAGCTCTGCCACCTGCTGCTGCTTTGTTCAACTAACTGTGTGTGTGTGTGCGTGTAGGATTTCACCACTAGGTTCGTTTAGATTTATTATAGAGAATAAATCTTATGTAACTGCAGGTAATGGGTAGTCTGCTTGTAAAACATCCTGTTCGAATCGGTCACAGAAAATACATTAATCGGAGGAATAGTGGATTCAAAAGTTTATTATGATTCATGTATACCAAGAATTTTAAACTTCGCTATTACAGAGGTTGTTGTTTCTCTCGCTTAACTTACAAATAAGTTAACAGAGAAAGGAAGAACTTGAAAGTAACTGGAGAGTGTAGTTGACAGGGTCTACAGCACAGTGATAATTTTTGCTCAAATAATGTATTTGTAATACCATAGTAGAAGCAACTCGTCTTCCTATACAGGATATGGACATAGCCGCTTGGAATAGTGATATAGCCACTCATCTTAAAACAAAGTTAAATGATCTATGGTACTCCAACTGGCTTCAAACATCTACTAGCAAACTCTGGGAAATTAGAACTGCTTTCAGACTATCATATCCAACTAATCATCTATCACGCAGGAATCAAGTTCTCATCAACCGACTACATATTGGACATGCCAAGCTCACACATGGTTATTTATTAAAGAAGAAACCTCCTCCAGTTTGTAACACTTGCAGTGAAACTCTTTCTGTGAAACACATCATCCAGGACTGTCCTCAATACAATCAGTTACGACAACAACTAAAAATCCCCAACGATATAGCAAGATCTCTTGGTGAACCTTCTCACTGCAATAGTGTCTTAAAGTTTTTCAAGTTGACTGGATTGTTTGATAAAATTGTGTAATATTATTTTTTTTTTATTATTTTACGACTTGCTAAATGTTATATATTGTTAAAATTAATTCGTGTCGCGATATGACTTTTGTTATAAGTTAAAGCAACAATAAATAAATAAATAGAACAAAAACAACAACAATACCATAGTATCTGATCTGTCATTTAACAATTTCCCGTGGTTATATTCATGACACATTATCGAGTGTTTAGTCTTCGCTCTTTGGTGCCTCAGCGGGGTTCGTTGTGCTACTCTGAACTTCATATGAGAATGTAGACAGTTATGCGCATGTGCGAAGCTGATTGGCTATTTTTACGCGGGAAAGTGCTGTAGTCAGCTTCAGCACAACACAGCTTGAAGATTGCAAAAGTAAAGAGTAACGAAAGAATGCTTGTTTGTGGAAGAACTTGGAATTATTTGCAATGTATTTGGTAATTCAAATATCAGACTGCTGCTGCCATCTACCTGTAGGCCTATGAGGTTCCTCCTGAATCAGCCAGCAAGCGACGGAAAATGGAATCCCAGAGAATTGAAGCCAAGGAAGTATATGACCGTATAATTCAGGAAGCTACTCACCGTTTCCAATCTTTAAGCAACAAAATTGTTAAACAGCAAAATTTTTTAGAATTTTTCGTATAATTTTCGTGAACGCGAACTTGAAGTTGCTGTCAACAGCTATACTATACTGAACAAAAGAGTGTTAAAGACACAACTTGGAGTTCTATACGGAAAACCCGACTTCCAAAATATAGATGTCTGTTCAGTTGTTACAATACATAGTCTCCAACAATTTACAGGATCCATTCCGTGAAGTAACGAAGTTGTTAAATATTTTGGTTACAACACCAATGACCACTGCTGAGCCAGAAAGATGGGTTTCTTGCCTGAAACTCATAAAAACGGTTTTTAAGGAACACTATGTCCCAGGATTGTCTCACTGCTCTTGCAATACTGTCAATAGAAAGTAGTATGAAGTCCAAGATGGAGGGGTTTAACACCAGGGTAATTGACAAGTTCTGCAGTAGGAAGGAACGTCGTATGGTCTTCATATTTCGTCACTAGGCGAGTCTCAAATTAAGATAAATACATATACATAAGTGTATATACTAGGCAGATATAGAGATTGTAGCACACTCATTATTTTGATCACCAGCCGCTACTGGTAGTTGATCAAAATTTATATTTCCTTCTTAATCACAAACTCACTACAAATGTAGTTAGAGATTCGAGGTTACAGCATAACACAGCCTTCTAGACTTTGTTTGCAATGTTTGCAATGCCACAAACAAGTTATTAATGCAAACAATCGCCACTCATAACACAGTTCTACAAATGCTGTAAGTGGTCGTCAGCACTCGCTGAAATGGGTAAAGGATAACGAGTGCAACGTAATATGTTCCGTCGGGTAGAAGGGAGAGGCAGAAAGCATACTCGCCAGCAGCCACGGATGCACGCTAGTGCAATGTCTTGTCCGCGGGTAATAGACACTAGCACTGTGCTGACGACTACTGGAGTGTAAATGTCAGACTCCAGTTTTGTATTTTAATACCATATAGACATTAATTTCAAATTTGTGAAAAAAATTGTACGTGATGTGATATTTTATGTCATTTTCTGTTTTAGTATACAAAAATGCGTAAGGGACAGCTAAAATTTTCCAAAAAGTTTTTAATCGTAGATCTGTGATTAGGTAGTAAATCTCATCGATATGTGTCAGAGGAAAAAGAATTGTTACATACGTCATAAGTCTGATTAATAAAATATGTTACTAGTCAGCTATGTATGCTATGAAAGGGTAAAAGAACTGGTCACCTTATTGGTGTCACTTTTGAAATTCCAACAGTCTTCGGACTCTAATTAAACATATTATTATTATTATTATTATTACTACTACTACTACTACTACTACTACTACTACTACTACTACTACTACTACTACTACTACTACTACTACTACTACATCACCGATTGTTCTGTATGGTTGTGAAACTTGGACTCTCACATCGAGAGAGGAACAGAAGTTAAGAGTATTCGAGAATAAGACGCTTAGGAAAATATTTGGGGCTAAGAGGGATGAAGTTACAGGAGAATGCAGAAAGTTACACAACGCAGAATTGGATGCATTATATTCTTCATGTAACATAATAATTAGGAACATTAAATCCAGACGTTTGAGATGTACAGGGCATGTATCACGTATGAGTGAATCCAGAAATGCATATAGAGTGTTAGTTGGGAGACCTGAGGGAAAAAGACCTTTGGGAAGGCCGAGAAATAGATGGGAGTATAATATCAAAAGTGATTTGAGAGAGGAGGGATATGATGCTAGGGACTGGATTAATCTTGCTCAGGATAGGGACCGATGGCGGGCTTATGTGAGGGCGGCAATGAACCTGCGGGTTCTCTAAAAGCCATTTGAAGTAAATTATTATTATTATTATTATTATTATTATTATTATTATTATTATTATTATTATTATTGTTTAGTCAACTGTCTGAGACAGGTTTGAATCTCATAAGTAACACCAATAAGACATCACTCATGAGGCAACTAGGCCAGGAGATAATGGGGTATGGTGGCCAGTTCCTTTCCCCCTCCAATGCATACATCGCCGATTAGCTACATATGCCATTAATCAGACTTCAGATGCATACAAACAATTGTTCTTCCTCTGACACATAGGTATCGTCAAGTGAAGTGTATCCCCTGACTATTATTATTATTATTATTATTATTATTATTATTATTATTATTCTCTTATAGAAGGAAAAACTGAAGGATATACCGTATAAGCGCGCAACCTTACAAAACATTTTCTCTCTTCGAAAAAGAAATTATGCGACCTCTAAGCCAATAGGTCACTTTTCTCACTCTGTGCGTTGTATTCCAATGAAGAAACCTAGAAGGGATTTTGAAGGGAACAAATCGAAAGGTAGATGTAACTTAAAAGGTAATATTTTAAGACGGGAGGAAAAGTTGCAGAACTTCGTCTGAAGGAAAGCAGACTTGCCTAAGATGGTAGCCATGACGGAAAGGGAGATTTGGATCGTAATCGTCATTAACCAAGGGAAGCGAACCCTTAGACGGTGTCAGTGACGGCCCAGATTAGTGTTCATTAATAAGCCCTGAATAACGATGACGATGAAGGTAATAAACCTCTATAAAATATTCTGATATTTGCACACATTTTCAAATTATTTACCTTTTTATAATCTTTTCTAAGCCTATAAGTCAAAAGTGAAATAGATGTGGAGCTGGTCACCGAAATTAAAGTAAATTTAGCTGTTGTCGCCAACAGTATGTGATATTGTACAGCATAATTGCATTACGAAAGCTTAATTCCTTTCCCACGTAGCTTTAATTTCTACTTCAAAGTAGCGTAATGGGAATTCTACAGAGCAAGGTTGGTGACCATGAACCATACATACAAAGTACTTTGCGGTTTACAGAGTTCAGCTCAAAAGTTTCCTGAACTCTCAAAATGTTCAAAGCGTTACAAGATTAATTAATGATCTGTCTGAGTGACAGTCCTCTGTTCATAACTCTGCAGATCAGCGCTGTAGATTACGGCCACTGGCTTCAAAATGGCCAGCAACCGGCAGAAGTAATCACAAAGAAAGAGGCACTACTTTGTCCGTGCAAATTGAATTAATTCCGTGTATGTTTCTCTCTACCAGTGGCGGTTCCTCGGGGGAGGGAAGGGAGGAACGTCCTCCTCACATTTTCTTCTTTTGAAAGTAAATACCAAATAAAATATGTGCCTTGAAATTCGAGGAAGATTCGATAATTTTCAAGTTCACAGTTGTAAGAAAAACTCGGTTGATCGAGTTTTAAACGACGCACGCTCATGTGCTGTAGAAAACCGTAAGAAAGATGCGAGATTGTCTGTGTGGAGGAAAGGCACTCCATTCCTCATCTACTGCAGTTAACACACATAGACAACAGCGCACTAGCGGCCAGAGAAAGAAGCAGAGTTTTAAAGCAAGTAAATGAACGGAGAGGGAGGAGATCCTCCTCTGAATCAGTCATGGGCGGGAAATAGAATCCGACTGGTCGTGCAGCAAGCTCGCTACCGCTGAAAATTAAAGTCGGGTTTATGTAAAACAAAGAGGATGTAGTTCTATGTAGTTGGCCCCTGAAATTCACTTCTATTCATTGTTTACTAGACAGGGCAACAGCTAAGTTGTCAGTTTTGTACAAATATATTTTAAACTGAAAGTAGGTACTTCAAACTACATCATTTTTAACATAAAAAATCAATCGGCCACGGCAGCTTTGAGCAATAATGATAGTATGACTTTACAAGAACTGACATTCTTCAAAAGCATGTGATACTGAACTTGTAAAATTTACATGTGGCAGCACAGACCACGTGGGTGGGTGCAGTGTTCTCGCTTTCCTCAGATTATTTCCAATTCCCATTCCCATTTCCATTTCCGTAAAACGGTTCCGGTTACGAGTTAGTAGCTAGTCTCTTCCAATATGTGTGATGCTGTAGTGTGCTCGAAAAATGCTACGAGGTTGTGAATTTCCTTGTAATTGTTAATTTGCGCAATTATTCAACAATGAATGGAAGTGAAAACATAATATATTTTGGACAATTTAGGAAACTCAGTTTACAAGAACAGATTATTGCTTTACAGAAGGGAAGGCCAGCTCCAACACTACCTGGTCTTACATGTATACATGTAGGCTAATTTGTAGCATGTTTCATTCAAGAAGAAGGTGTCATTTCGTGCTGTTAACTTCTTTCCTCCTCTTAAGAAATATGCAGGAGCCGCCACAGCTCTCTACACATATATATTCAGTATACGGATATCTTTAGTGGAATATATTCCCTGTACAGTTTGGACAATTTAGGAAACTCAGTTTACAAGAACAGATTATTGCTTTACAGAAGGGAAGGCCAGCTCCAACACTACCTGATCTTACATGTATGCATGTAGGCTAATTTGTAGCATGTTTCATTCAAGAAGGTGTCATTTCGTGCTGTTAACTTCTTTCCTCCTCTTAAGAAATATGCAGGAGCCGCCACTGCTCTCTACACATATTCAGTATAAGGATATCTTTAGTGGAATATATTCCCCGTACAGTTTTCTTTTTAACCATCGTAATTACATCGTAGCTTACTTATCTGTCCGATTCCACAGTCTTTCTCGGTATCATAACTTAAATACTCGGTCACAATATGATAACAAGCTAGAAATACCACTGCACACATCATCTCTTTATTCTTCATCTTTCACTGTTGATACTTCTCGTCACTGGAATTGTCTGCCGCCTGAAGTCAAGGGCTGCCGAACTTTAATTTCCTTTAAATGTAAATTAGAAAAATATCTTATGATGAGTTGCCAGACCTAACGCGTTGCAAATATTTAATGGGATGTGTTCCACTGTATTTATTTTTTTTTATTTCTTATTTTTATTATCTAAATCGTGTTTATTTATCACTTAACGCCAATATGTATCCCACTGCGTTGTTTTTTTATTAATCTACTTTTTGTGTACATTTTATTCGATTGTCGGTTTCTGGTTTAACTATGTAAATCCTTCTTAATTGTAATCTAATACTAATATGTATACTAATGTGTTTATCTTTATTTTTACTGTGTACATTTTTTATTGAATTATCGGCTTCTGTTTTTATGTGATTCGTATTTGATTCTAACATCGTTAATATGTATTTCACTATGTTTATTTTTATTTTATGAGGTAAATTTTATGTAACTACCTCTTTTGATCTCATTATGTACCTAAATTGTATCAGTATGTAATTACTTAATTCCGATCAGTTTTATGTTCAACTGTGTAAGCAAGTTTTAATCCTGGTTGAGTGTAAGAGAAGGCCTTATGGCTTTAACTCTGTCAGGTTAAATAAAGCCATTATTATTATTATTATTATTATTATTATTATTATTATTATTATTATTATTATTACATTAAGACTAGGGGAGAAGGTGATAATATGGGACAGTCTTTTTATATAGTCTCTAATTTGAAAACAACGAAATTAAAAATGAGATTCGAGGTGATCCCTTATCGGAATATCATTTCTCCTTATGTGTGCAAAGTCATAACATGATTATATCAATAAATCAGGTATTATGTTTTAGAAATTTCCCATACCGCATAATTGGACTTTCAGAAAATAAGGTTGTAGCCTAATATGGGACAAACTGCCTACGTAAATTCTAAAAATTAAGTCTGGAATCACATACATTACTTAAGATAAGAACATTGGTAACACATTAGACACATAATTCATATGGAAGTCAATGTCTTAATAGTTACGTCAAAAATATTAAGTTCACCGTTTTCCATAGTTGAAGGCCCTAGTTTTGCCCTCGGCATCTTGTCAGTACCTTACACACAAATTGCAAGGTTCTAAGACTCTAGTTTGTCCTGAACATCTATTTTCCTCACATAATGTAATATGGAACAAACCATGTTCCATAATATCACCACTTATACCATAGCATAAAACCTTGAATAAATTTAATTTACAATGTCATTTGATTTCCATGAAGCTGGGCATTGGAAATCTATATATCTCTTTCTCTATATTACTGGCCGAACGAAGAGAGGTTATGGATGGATCTTAGGATAATGCACAGTTCCCTAGTGTAAATGGGGTCCTGGATCGTACACGTATCCCTACTAATCTTTTGCATTCCTTTCCTTTATAGATATTCCATCTTTTTACATAATATATTTAAATTTAGTAATTAAGTCTATCGATACTTCAACCTCACATTGGGATATAATCATTTTTGCATTCGATTTTCCATTTTGTACGATTTTAACCTAACAGCACTGAAAAACAAAGAAATGAAACTCGTAAACTTCGAAAACGTAACTCCCAGAGGCAAACAAATGCAACGCGAAAATACAGGACACGTTCGTTTCAATATACACTAGAACGGAGTAAGCGCAGTCGTTTTTAGACGTAGACTATCATCTTTGCAGAGGTATGAATGCTTTCCTTTAGTCATTTTGTAGAAACAGTACACCATCATAGACTTTACTCTGGTTAAATGAGGTGTCAGATAACCATGTTTGAGTAATCGGTGATTATGAATAGTGCACAGAAATTATATTTTAGCCACGGTTTCTGTTTAACCGACGTTACGTAACCTAAGCTTACTGCGTTTTTAACCGAGGTTGATGCACTTCGTCATAACAGTAACACTGAATAAGTTCAATTGCTATTTATAGTGGCAAAACCATTATTTTCTGCTACAAATTTACAAGAACACACACATTAACTCACTCAAGAATAGCTTGATTATTGCTGATTATTAGTTTCATTTCCATAGCAACAATAGTGAGTTAATTGAAACATAAGTTTGCGTGAAAATTAAATAATCTTTCCTGGCTTTTGAGTAACTCTATAGCTACATATTTCTTTAATAAAAGGATACTTTCGATGGCTATCACTTCTAACAACTTTAATGATACATCCAATTTGATTTCAACTACCGGTACGTATAGTATCTTATTTTGATCAATGTAAATACCTTAAGTATTATTATCGATCTATAAAATACATCATTTTTCATCGAAATATTTCTTATAAATTTCTTAGAGAGTTAGTAATGATTTGCGTTGTTTTTGGCCACATATTGAGGAATATCTAGTATTTAATTTTCTGAACTTCATTTTCTACAGTCTCTTGTTTTCCTTGTACTGCTTCCCGTCTGGTGTTACGCATATCTATTTTTCTTCTGCCAATTCAGACGTCGGTTTAATCCCTTTCTGAGATAGCTTAACTGTTGCTTCCATCTTGCTTTACGATTACTAACATCCTATGTACGTATAGTATATGCACAAAGCGTAATTCTGCTGATCCTGCGATGTGGAAGCTAGACAAAGCTGCATTTTACAGTGTGATCCACAAATTCACGTCCCATTGCCTTAACTCTGGAGCAGTAATGGTAGATGATGTTATTTGCAGTAGAATATTAATACTTAACCTCCTGGGTTCTGGAGTATAGTATACTGTACTTCATACATGCATTTAGCTCTAAATTTTCCACTCTTTGAAATTGTTGTCGATCAGCACAGCTATGGACCTGTTCCGGATAAAGATATTACCCGTCCTGACGTATGGCCTAGAATCAGTGGGAGAATACCTCACATACAAACAGATGGAAGAACTAGAGCGGGTGAAAGCTAGGTATTTGAAGAGAGCTCTAGGACTACCACAGAACGCAAGATCGAGACTAGTGTACGAACTAACCAGAGAGACCTTTTTGATAGAGGACCTAAGGTGCGAAATAATGCTCCCAGCGAACGACGCCTACAAACGGCTCCTACAAGATCTGCACGAGAAGAAAACCAGCATACCGGAGGAATTCTACGCAACGTGTGCGATGCAAGATAGGACATGGACGGAAGCTAATCATGAAATGAGACACGTGACGATAAGATTGGCAACCCATGGCTTCCACCACAAGGTGTGCGGCAACAAGACTTACCACGAACCAAATGATAAGTGTGTGTGTGTTTTATGCTCAGAACTATGTGACAGATATCATATTATCAAGTGTAAGAAGAGACAGAAATCCATCGCAGCTTATAGTAAAGACAAGTAATGTTTCTTACCCCATGCACGGTGTGTGCGCATTTCAACTTATATATATATATATATATATATATATATATATATATCGATCACTTTTTTCCGGTGCTTGTCAAGCTCCTGACAGCTCTTGGGAAATTTTTCAAAAATTTTCTTCATTTTAGTGACTTTTTTTTAAGTACAAAATTTATTATATTGAACTTCAAAAATAAAACGGAACAGATGCATTATAAGACCCACCCCGAGTATTCCGCAGTATCGATTATATATTATATATTTTCGATTATTATATCAAGTATGCCATCTTAATAAAACTAAATACATAGTAACTATAGACATGTATAATTTAATAAAACCAGCAACATTGAAATTAAACTTATATTATTCACCTTTATTATACAATATATTAAATTTTATTCACAACACAGAAACATTAAACTTTCAAACAGTACAACATTGGTATTAATACAACAATAAAATTAAGTTCATAATAATCATCTTTACAGTATATTATAAAATACTAATTCTACTCCATTTATACTGCATTTTTGGTCCAGGGAAAATACTAGTCTTTCTCAAAAACACATTTTTACTAGTATTTTCCCTGGACCAAAGAATTAAAAACAATATTGGTGTAAAATTACCATTTTACCATGGACCTCACTGCAGATGTTCCGTTTCATCTTCTCTGTTATCCGAGTGATTTCACAAAGTGCTAAGATACGGCGTTCCTGTGTCTATAATTTAATACCTTGTAATTTCCAATGAAATCTCCACAGGAGTTCATCTCGTTTACTTTTAAATTTCTTCAGTCTCATCCCAGGATTGCATGTTTCGCAAAACATTTCACTCCTAAGTATACCACATTCGTATAAGAACCATAAACATAGCTTACATGTCTTTATTCATGGATAAAGCTACTAAAAAGTTTACAACTTATTTACGATTCCATAATTTCCATTTCGAGGCCTACATTTTAAATCAAGAGGGAGAATTTGATCCACTTCTTTTTTATATTTAACTATAGCATTTGAAATTGCCGCCATGATTATGATCAAACTAATTTACAACAATATTGATTGGTTGGCAACATAATGAAAGCAATATATATATATATATATATATATATATATCGATCATTTAATTGATCGAAACGCTACTTCCGTTGACCTTTTTTGTGGCTTTGCATATTTTTATATTTAGGGTGGGTCCTATTATGCATCTGTTCCATAAAACGAATAATATTTCAGGACTCGGGAGGTTAAAATTAGTTTCAATTACAGATATAAATGTAGCATTTTTGTGTTTACTTTTATATATAAATTTACTTTTCACTTTCAACTTTTTGGAGTGTCTGAATTGCCGGTCTTTGTACAAGTAAATTTGTGGTATGTCTTCAAGACGAATAATCTTACTTATCTGATCACGCATGAAGTATTGTGAAATGACTTCACTTTCTATTATGACTGTGAGTACTAACACCCTGTAACGCGCTCGATATATGACGTCTTAGTTTACTTTCCGGTTCTGTAGGTATTCTGCTAGTGTTACCCGTGCTTATCTATCGTCCAAGCAATTACGTGCAATCGAGACTTCTTTACCAATACCCGTGAAGACGTGTTGTACGTAGCGGATGTCTCCGATATTGCCCCGCCACATTTTGTTTCTATTGTAGACTGGTCTGTGAAAGTTTAAGAACAAATAAAATTGATGACTGCATTCCTGAGATTCAAATTCGAACTCCTTAGCGCAAAAATCTAGCAGAATGCAATACGTAATTGATATTACGTTTCGAAATAGCAAATCTGCAAGCCAATTTCCTGATACAGTGTTTACGGATCTGCCTGTGAATCGGAGGTATTGTGTACCTTCACAATTCAAACGGCACACTAGAATCATTCTGTGTGTATACACATTCAATTCAAATAGAACCAACATTTTAAAATAATTTTCAGATATTTTTATTTTCTTTTAAAATGATTGAATCGAATAAATGTATGGATATAAATAACGAGTATACTTGTGAATAACGGAAAAAGCAGTGATGGATTATTTAAAAAATGTTTATCTTCAACTTTCTCCATTGCTGGTGAAGTATACAAAAATGTTTTGAGAAGTACTACCTTTATCTTCGTGTTCTGCAGAAAAAACGGATGAGAGAGGCCTTCTTCATGTTCTGATTATTACAATATATGATCAGTAAGCCAGCGAGGTGGATACAGTGTGAAGACTCAACCAGTGGCATAATTTCTCACCCGTTATTACCTAAAGACGTAAATAAAAGAAATTTACATTCATTTCTCCTTCTCTTCGAACCCTTAAACTCTTCTATTCCTTCGTACCTGTCGTCTCGCTTCACTTACCTTTCTTCTCACCATAATCTGAACACACGTTCTCGCCATGAAACAATACTAATAATACCATCCCATCGCACCTCCTAATACTTATTCTCTTTCACAATCGCCCTGCCAAGACCCTGGAATTTGCTACCTGCTAGCATCAGGGACTGTCGAAATAAAATTGAATTCAAACGCTAACTTACTAGGCACTTGGTCAGTAATTGAGATTCGTTCAGACATGGCTTCTGGTAAATAGTTCTCTTATTCTATCACAAAATATTTCAATATCCGGTAATTTCATCATTATATAACTTTTTATCGTAGGTTTAATTTGTACTTCATTAAAGAGTATCTCTTTGTTCTTAACTTCCACAATAAATTGTCTTGCCTTTATTAACCAGATAATCTTTCCGTACTTTGATTTTTATTGTAACTGTAATTGTGAATTTAATATTAATTGTGAGTGTATTCTTCATATTGTAGTTGTAATCCCCTGATAGAGAGGAATAGAAGGCATAATGGCTTTCTCTCTACCAGCTTAAATAAATATATGTAAATAAATAAATAATAAATATATATAAATAAATACATAAATAAATCAGTAAATAAATAAATAAGTTGGATCGAACCTTCGAAACATTGTGAGATATTTTAGACGTTTGTTTGCTTGAAGCCGAAAGTAAATCAAATCTTGAAAACATTTTGAGTTTTATTAAATACTTTATCAGTAATTAAATAAGTTCAAATTACGCATCCTGTAAATAAAATAAATAGTATCTGATTTCCCCAGTAATCAATTGTGTTTATTCCACTAATATTCAATGACTAGGTCCCTGATTTCATGTGAAAATTTCCCCGAGTCCTCTTATTTAGATGAAATATTCTTCCTTTAATTATTCAATTCATTTGTATTTTATTATAAAAAAATGTATATATTGTTAAAGGAGTCCGATCTATTGTAACCAATCTATTATTTAACAGACTCCATGCACCTACTACCCTCAACATTGTATAATATGTTTTGTACCTGTGAATGTACTACAGGCCCTATCATGTATGAAGCATGATAGGGTATACTATACTCTCAGGACTCAGGATGTTATGGCTCGAACTGCGACCCTGACCAATCATTCTGGCATCTGTTTGTTTCTGTAACTCGAAAAATGGCAGATATAGACTGATGAAACCTTCGGCATTGCGATATATCATCTTCCTTCAACATATGCAAGAAAAATCAATGTCATTTTGAATCTCAGTACTATCTGACATTTGAGTCATTCTGCTACTATATATATTATTTTGGCATATATCTTGGTAACTACTATACTAGTAGTTTGAAGACTACTCACACTGCAATTATTACACTGGCTTCTATTTCCTTTTCAAATATGCATTTTACCTAGGCTTTTAACTATTCATTTGGTTGGAATCGATTGCCAAAGTTTGTTAATAAAGGGTAGAAATTTGATACACAGTGATCATTCGTATTTTAGCAGTTCTGCACTGGTTCACTAGCACTACATAATATATTTATATGTGAAAATATATTACAGTTTATAATACGCAATGTAAATATCTGAATATTACATCTACACGATATACATTACGGAGTATGAAAGTATATGAAACGTGGGGTTTAGAATATGAGGGTAATTTTGCCCGCTCTTGTAAGTAATTATTGATAATATCGGCTACTAAATTGTTTTCTCCAAGTATTGTGTGCAGCTATATATTTGTGTTCAGTAAAATTATTATTCATATATTCAGTGTTCGTGCTTACTGGATAGACCCTACAGTTGCATGGCTTTGCCGCAACCCATTTCTCACGCGAGTATTGCGGGTAGCCGGTGGTTCAGGGAGACCTGTGGAGTCTGCTGACTAGAACGTGAACAAGCGAAGCGGTCGGGCAGCAGATTGTGGTCGGTTCCTCAGCTCGAGTGAGATTTATTGCATGGAAAGCACATATACGCCATCATGCGATGTATGTAAAGTGGAGCAGCGTCCTGATCCACGGAGCCCTGCGTGCCCGGCACGTATTTTGTGATTATCTGTGTCAAAATAACGGCAATTCCAGAACTGAAATGTATTTAGATTATTAGATTGTGCTCAAATTCAACATTTTCTGTATGATGTAAAATAAGCTAGGAACACAGAACTTAAGGTTCTTGCAGTCATAAAGGCTGGTTCACAATAAACCGGAAACGAGAATCGGAACGAAAACCGAAAATGGTAAAATTGTTGAAATGTATACATTTAAATGCGAGCATTCATAATTAACGAAAAGCTTACCGGAGCCCGAGATAGGGGACGGAGAGTTGGCCAAGTTTCAACTTTGGCGTTCACGTTTCCGATCACAGCCCACTAGATTCATTCTATTGCCATCTAAAAGCTATTTTGTCGTCGTATATTTTGTAGCAAGAAGATCGTGACATAACCTATGCATTATTTTGTTCTGTGCTGTGCATCATGGAGCAAGTTTTATTTGATGAGATTCTAATATTGAGTGTTGAGGAAAATCTTCACGTTTACGATAAGCGGCGCGCCTCGTATAAAGATGAGAAAATGAAGGAGAATACGTGGCTTTCAATAGCTGCATCTTTGAACACCGATCGCAAGTGACTAATATTTTATTACTGTATTAGTTGTATTACACACTACATATTCACACTTAAATTCAATAACTACTGTTGTGTTCATTTTTGTTCTATTACAAATGATTCTTCTCTAATTATTTTACGTTATGGTAGACTTAAAATAGGTTGTGATAATAAAGATGCATGGGCATATTTATAGTACCCTACCTAATGAAATGTTTCAGTTGAAATTTCGAAGTTGGTTGACCTGTGTTTATGTTGGCTGCCTTGTACTCATGAGAGAACGCCATTGATCAATTATACACAAATAACATCAGAATGCGTAATATCGACTTTACATATCGTTATTAACATACATATCGATATGCATAGTCGTCTACGTTCTCGGTGTATTGTGAATCAAAAATTTTCATATTCACGTCCTCTGCTTCTCGTTTTCATTCTGGTTCTCGTTCCCGGTTTATTGTGAACCAGCCTTAATACGGAATGTCCCAAATTGATGTATACCCTCTCTTTGAAATACTATTTCACAGCAAAGGAATGAGATAGAAATATGATTTTTGCAATTTATGATTCAGAAGGCAGTAGAAAGCATGGAAACATGTTCATTTGTTTATAAACAAACATGGCGGTGCAATTATCGTTCGATGAACGTAAGTGGATACTGAAATGTTATTGGAAAGTGGAGAATGTTGTTGAGGTTCAACGACGTTGAAGAATTGAATTTGGAACACAATCACCAACAAGGTTAACTATCAGAAGAATCCGAGACAAGTTTGGAGTCGACGGAACGGTGCAAGATGTGTTAAAAGGGCGGTGAGGAAGAAAGAGTAGTTCCACCGATAACGAAAGTGTTGATGCAGTCATGCAGGCTTTTGCACAATCCCCAAAGAAGTCAGTGATGCAATGTTCTCGTGAGATTGGTGTCATCAAATCCAGCGTTCATCGAATTTTGCGAGCTCAAAATAGAAGCCTTACATTCTGAGACTTGTCCACGCACTAAATGAGGACGACCCAGATAGCCGGCTGGTGGTTCTTGAACATGTGTGATGAAAAGGATGATTTTCAAGTCTTAATTGTTTGGTCAGATGAAGCCACATTTAAACTTAATGACTCAATTAACCGGCACAATTGTGTGTACTGGGCTAACGAAAACCTACACATCTTTCAAGAAAAGGCCGTCAATCTTCCATAGAGTAACAGTATGATGTGGTCTATCTTCCAGAGGAATAAATGGGCCGTACTTCTTCAAAGGGACTGTCACGGGTGAGAAATACCTGCAAATGTTGGAAACCAGGATTCCACGTCTTAATGAGCTCTTTGAGTCTGAAAATGAGTTTAACTTTCAACAAGACGGGGATCCAGCTCACTTTCATGTCAATGTGAGGAATTTTCTCGATCGCACACTCAACCAGAGATGTATAGGACGAAGAGGGAGTGCTGCGGAGTTCCCGCCTCGATCTCCGGATTTAATCCCTCCAGACTTCTACATCTGGGGAGCTCTAAAGCACACAAAGTACGCTACAAAATCAAAGACACTGGAGGAAGTTAGAGTTCAGGTTGAACATCCCTGTAATGATATTCCATTAGCAACAATCCAGTTGGCATGTCGCTCTGTTGTACGTCCTTGTTGGGAGTGTATGTAGAGGAAGGGGCCATTTTGAACATGTGCGGGCTTACGAAATACAAAACCGCAAAAATCATATTTCTGTCTCATCTCGTTACTGAGAAATAGTGTTTCAAAATGTGCATACATCAATTTGGGACACTCTGTATATGCAAAATATTAAAGAAAAACGCAATAATGTAATTTGATATTACACATTTATTTAGCTATTTAACAGTACTGAAACAATTGGGTGGTTACCTAGCGTCGATGAAATTTGTGATAATTAAATTATATTTTAGTGAAATTATTCCAAACCTCCACCATGGTATTCCTCCAAACAACCTCATGGAAAATATGGATAGTTAACAGCCAGAATTGACATTGAAACCCACATCCGGTAGGTGGCAAAAAAAATTAACTGTATCAACAACGTACCTTTTTCAAAACATAACCGCGATATGTCCTTGTAGTTACGGTTACTATATATTAACCCAAAAATCTTTGATAGATCTAAAAACAAACAGCTAAATTTTACTGAAGACTTTCAGGACTGAAGTTAAAGGTAAAAGTCTATACAAAAAATCAGCTTTCTCAAAGACACTAGATACAACAGAAGTAATATCACAAACTATCAAGTTATAATTTAATTGAATTTCCATGAAAACTATAGAATGAAGTACATGATAAATTTGTAATACACTACTTATCATTCTGTATAAATAGCAAGTTTGTATCATATTTGTACCTGTTTGTACACTTAGATTATTCCTGTCACGCTATTTCTAGCGTTTCCTATGTATAGTGGCACTATTTTGAACACGCTATTTCGAACTTTCAGTTCACATATTTCAATTACCCTGTTCATTTGTAGAGCAAAACTATTCCTAGCATTCACTTTTCATAATTAGGCAATTCCTGTCACGCTATTTTAGTGATGGATAGATATAGTTTCACTACTTCTTCTAAGATAGTTTCAGCTCTGAGTCCACACATTTGACGTATTCTTCTCTATTTCCAATCACTTATTCTAAATTTTTGTTCACTTCTACGACAGTGTTACTTTAATTTCTTTTCTTGATTGTACAAATTCTGTCACACTTGAGATAGCAAGAAATGCAAGAGGATAA
The DNA here is from genome assembly GCF_040183065.1 of Periplaneta americana. Taxonomy (NCBI): domain Eukaryota; kingdom Metazoa; phylum Arthropoda; class Insecta; order Blattodea; family Blattidae; genus Periplaneta; species Periplaneta americana. The sequence goes on along the minus strand of NC_091130.1, from coordinate 34,565,456 downwards.
GTAAGAATTTTAGCATTGTACATAGGAAGCTGGATCTCAGAGAAATGGTGGATGTTGAACGGTTGGGGACCAGAGGGATGTACTAGAGAATTTAGGGGATGGAGAACGTTGGGGAAGAAGCAAGCGAAAAGAGGGCGGGGCCTTTCGACTTCTCCCCTCTTCATACTAACAACTTCAATTAATTGTATTATCATTATTATCATCATTATTATTATCATCATTATTATCATTATTATTATTATTATTATTATTATTATTATTATTATTATTATTATTATTATTATTATTATTATTTCCATTGCCATATGCTTGCCTCTTTTTCAGCCAGAGTAAAGACGCAATGTACATGATGTTATTATGTCCGGAAAAACAAAACGTAAAAAAATCAGTTATAGAAGAGAAAATTATCTATAGTAATGTCTCAAGAGGTCTGAGATTTGCCGATAAATTTATTTGGCAAATCTCAGAACTCGAGTGACATTTATTAGGACTATTTCGTGAATAAAATAAAAATGTAAATAATGTATCTCTGAAATTTTCTAAAAAATTGTATATTTATGAATACTTAACCTATTTAAACATTGTGAAGTCGAAATATATATGAATAATGATTACTGCAATAAAGAAATTGAATATTATTCATTAATGCCAGTTGAGAAAAGCGAAATACAGGTTTAAAAACGTTAATTACAACATATACTGGCTTTTCTCTTGTTATTATAACAGAAATAACGTTTTCATTATTTGCTGAAATCATAATTTAATTTACACATTTTATAGTATAATTACAAATAACATGATCAATATATTAATTAAAGGAACAACTGTTATGAAGGATTGAGATTTTCTTTAGATACAGTGGACATGGAATTAGAAGATGAAGATGTAGATTTGGAAATAGGATTTCACACTTAGTACAATGGATTCATGCTCATTGACACTTGGCGACACTAACTAAACAAAAGAACGACCATGAGATAAATTGATAGTGATAAATCGAGCTGCAATAAATTATCGCGATGTATGACTGTGATTGGTTGGAATTCAAAATTTCATTACACTTCATTGGCCGAAAATGGAATGACGTCATATAAACGAAATAGTCAAACTAAATAATATACGCTTCACGATACTGTGAAAAGATTGAATATAATTGTTTTTAAGCATAAGACTTATAGTGGCAAATTGCTAATTCATTTTATAACATAACTGAATATTTAGAATTCAAAATAGTCAAGTTTTGACTTATTTTTGTATTGTAATGTACCGGTATGTGTTTTATTTGCCCTGTCAGGCAAAATCTATTGCAGTTTCTGTCATTGCTGAGTGACTGAAATGCACTGTATTAAATTATTTGTATTTTTCCATCTAGGGGTATGTGTGAATAATCTGTAGATTGCCATCATATACAATTACGAATTATGATCTTAGGAATCAGCATCTATACTTTTGTTTGTTGTGCAATTGGAAAAAAAAATTCGAAATTTTTGTGGTTGAGGAAGCCACTGACTGGTCAATCGCTGGGTTTGAAGCCGGAACCTCCCGAAAGAGAGTGTAGTATTTTGCAGTTGAGCTATATCGCTTGGTTGCTTTGATTATTATATTAGGACATTTCTTATTCTTAATACATGTACAGTATGTCACAATATGCAAAAGTTAGTAAATGGAAGACATTACCAGGCTAATAACTTCTCAGTAATTTATATATTTTACTTACATATTTATTTTATTTATTTATATATTCATGAATTTTTTTCTTGTTTATTTGTTTGCTTCCTTATTCGTTCCTATCGTTTATTTAGTTCTTCATTTAAATTTTTACTCATTTAATTATTTATTTACGTATTTAATTACTTAATTTAATATTTACTGATATATTTATTTGTTCTATTATTAATTTTATTATTTATTTACATTTATTTTTATTTTATTTAGTCATTTATTTATTTTTGTATATATTTAGTTTTATTTACTTATTTATTTACTGGCTCGATTATTTCTTTATTTGTTTACTTACTTTATACTTTATTTATTTATTTATTTATTTATTTATTTATTCATTTATTTAATATTTGCTTGCTTGATTATTTATCTGTTTACTTACATTATTTTTAATTATTTCTTTATTTATCTATTTATTATTCATTGCTCGATTATTTACTTATTTATTCATTCACTTTATTCCTTATTTATTTATTTATTTATTTATTATTTACTTGGTCGATTTTTATTTATTTGTTTACTTAATTTATTAATTAATTAATTAATTATTTATTTAATATTTACTTGCTCGATGTTTTATTTATTTATTTGTTTACTTACTTTATTCTTTATTTATTTATTTACTTGGCCGATAATTTATTTATTTACTTACGTTATTATTTATTTATTTATTATTTACTTGCTCGATTCTTTATTTATTTATTTATTTGTTTACTTACTTTATTCTTTATTTATTTACTTATTTATTTATTATTTGCTTGGTCGTTTATTTATTTATTTGTTTACTTTATTCTTTATTTATTTATTTACTTTATTTTTAAATATTTATTCATTTATTTATTTGTCTATTTATTATTTACTTGCTCGATTCTTTATTTATGTATTTGTTTACTTACTTTATTCTTTGAGTATTTATTTATTTATCAATCTATTTATTTACTTCTTATTTACTTGCTCGATTCTTTACTTATTTATTTGTTTACTTAATTTATTCTTTAAATATTTGTTTATTTATTCATTTATTCATTTATTTACTTATTTATCTATTCATTTATGTATTTATTTATTTATCTATTTATTTATGTATTTATTTATTTATTTATCTATTTATCTATTTATTTTACATACTTGAATCTGTACTTATTTATTTACTAATCTGTTTTATTCTACTTGTAATGTTATATATCTATAAAATACAGAGATGTTGAAGCACTTAAGTTGAGTTATGAATAGCAGAACGCGGTACGACAACAGGAACTGAAGGCTGTTGGGCAGGGTATCGGAACGGGAGCTGGCGTTCGATGGGAAGGGGCTGCGTCACCACAAATATCCACAGTTGTCGTAAATTCCCGTCACGTTGGGGCAGTACGTGTGAGACTATATCTGTTTGTAAACCCGCAAACAATTACTGGTTATGAAGGGTTGATTTGAAACCCTGAGGTAGCATGATTGTTGAAATAAATAGCCCATGGGCTCCGTCGAAATCAATTACGCTATTGCGACATGTTTACTCTCCAAGTATCAGCTACTGAAGAGCCTCTCTCTGTTTTTTAGAACAGGGTTTAAATAAAAAAATTAGTGAACTGTTTTCAGGTCCCATTGTATGGCATATTTTACATGTCGTTGCCGTACAGTTAGGCACCTCAAAAGCTTATTAAGAATTAAATATGACAAGAAATGTGCGTGAAATAACATGATAGGAATTCAGTGAATAAAGAACACTTCAAGACTATAAAAACATATGAAAAATAAATATTTTAATACTTATTTTGTATATAAATATCATAACGTATCATGTTAACAGTACGAGATGCGAAAATTGTCAAACGATGTCTAGTAGTAATAATAATAATAATAATAATGATGATGATAGTAATAATAATAATAATAATAATAATAATAATAATAATAATAATAGTAATAACAAACTATAACATTAAAAGTAAAAATCATCACAAACTCTATATTGTCATGTATGTATGTATGTATGTATGTATGTATGTATGTATGTATGTATGTATGTATGTATGTATGTATGTATTTTTATTTAAATCCTTCTTTACAAGCATGTTCCATTACAAAAATGCAATACTACATGCTAATAGACTACACATTACAATATTGCTAACTCTTCCGAATACAATGTATACACATTATTACTAGCCTATTCTACTTTCCCTAAATTTACTATTTACAACATGTTAACATCTATGCTACTGTTGAATCTTTTAAATACTTTGTACAACGCTATTTTAGTACCTATTCCCTTTTTCTATTTACAGATAAAAAAAATCAATACTATTGCTAATCATTTTAAAAACTATGTTTAGAAATATACTATTTAACAAATTAACCTACTTTCCTTAAATTTACTATTTACGACGTGTTAACATCTATGCTACTGTTGAATCTTTTAAATACATTATACAACACTATTTTAAAGCCTATTCTGTTTTTCTGTTCACAGATTAAAAAAATGTCTATACTATTGCTAATACTTTTAAAATGTATGTTTAGAAGAATGCTATTTAACAAATTAACCTATTTTCCTTAAATTTACTATTTACATACATTGTACCACACTATTTTAGAGCCTGTTCTGTTTTTCTATTTACAAATAAAAGAACAATGAATATTATTGTTAATCCTTTTACAATCTATGTTTAGAAGTATACTATTTAACAAATTAACCTATTTTCCTTAAATTTACTATTTACATACATTGTACAACACTATTTTAGAGCCAGTTCTGTTTTTCTATTTACAAATAAAAAAAAAACAATTAATATTATTGTTAATCCTTTTACAATCTATGTTTAGAAGTATACTATTTAACAAATTAACCTATTTTCCTTAAATTTACTATTTACAACTTATCAACATTGTTGAATCTCTTAAATACATTATACAAAACTATTTTGGAGCCTATTCTGTTTTTCTGTTTACAAATTAAAAAAATATATAAAATCTGTATGTATGTATGCATGTATGTATGTATGTATGTATGTACGTATGTATTTCTATTGGGTTATTTTACGACGCTGTATCAACATCTAGGTTATTTAGCGTCTGAATGATATGAAGGTGATAATGCCGGTGAAATGAGTCCGGGGTCCAGCACCGAAAAAGTTACCCAGCATTTGCTCGTATTGGGTTGAGGGAAAACCCCGGAAAAAACCTCAACCAGGTAACTTGCCCCGACCGGGATTCGAACCCGGGCCACCTGGTTTCGCAGCCAGACGCCCTGACCGTTACTCCACAGGTGTGGACTGTATGTATGTATGTATGTATGTTTGTTTCACTTATTTATTACCTGCATGCTCCATTACTTTGTAGTAATACTACATTCATTACAATATCCGTTTCATAATTTTAAGTTATGTATATATATATATATATATATATATATATATATATATATATATATATTCGTTAAACACAGTTGCAAAAGACTATAATATGACCATTTTTGTAGAAAAGTCAAAAGTTATGGCGTTTAACGGTAAATATCCAATAAGAAGTAAAATCTGTATTGAAAACAGAATTCTAGAACAAGTGAACACATTTAACTATTTAGGGTACCGTCTTTCATATGAAAAAGGAAAGGATATCGATTCTAAAATAACTAATTTTGTAAAAGTTTTCAGCATTATCAATTCAGTTTTCAAACCTAATTTAGTACACAAACATAAAACATTAATGATGTACTTCATTTTAGCACTATCTACTTTAGTCTATGGATCATAAGCCTGGACTTTGACAAAAAAAAAGATGTTCAACGTACAACTACCAACGAAATGGAATTCATGAGAAAAACGGCGCGATACACACTTTGGGATAGAAAACGAAACACAGAAATTTTTGATGAATTGAACGTCCAACCTATATTAACTTTTCTTCAAATCTTTAGAGTTAATTGGAAACAGCTTGTCGAGAGAATGCCAACAGAAAGATGGCCAAAGGCAGTGCTACATTACCGCCCTTCTGGACAAGTATCTGTTGGAAGACCATTAAAAAGATGGCATGAGACCATTGAGACTGCAACAGACCACTAGGTCTAGTGCTTGAATTGGATGATGATGATGATGATGATGATGATGATTATGATGATATATGTATGTAGACTATGCATGTATGTATGTATGTACCTATTTATTCATGCGCGTGTGTATATATATATGTATGTGTATGTATGTATGCATGCATGCCTATTGTATTTATGGGCATATTATTTGTTTCTCACTAAATGAAGAGTGTAGGATGAAACGGCAGGCGGAAGTAGTCCTATGTTAGTGTTATGTGAGGCAGTAGCCATACTAGTTAATAAAAAGTATGCAGACTTCATTAGTTACTGGTGATAGCTCTCCTGCTTAGGAAGTGAGAAGTTAAGCTGTTAACTGCAATTCGTACTATATTAAGCAATTATCAGTAGTTACTTTATTAAAATAATTAGTATTCTTTAATTTCCATACGCATATTATTACTAATATTTTAGGCATGAGTAATAACTAGGCCACTGGTTTGCTTATCTGAGCGATGTTTATTATAATCAGCACCCAAATCATGAAGGTCACATATCTTCCTCTCGTCTTCCTCTGAGTAACCAACAGTATGTGTGTATAAATACGTACAAGGATATATAAGCCTGTAAGATAACTTCATTAAAGTATGACGCCCGTTGGAAATCTAACAACACTGTAGAGTGGCAGTCTATAATATGCCGCATATTTTCCACTCCTAACGAGAACTACATTAAAACGAGGAAAGTCAATTTCCTTTTATTTTTTCCTCGTCGCCATTGCTTTTTGTCTTCGAAAAGAATATAACAAGGCCGAGAGTCTCGTTCATACTTAATATCCAAGATACAGGCTTCAAAATGGAACCCAATACCACCACTTCTTTTCAGTCACATTCCTCCCCTCTCTTTCCAGATTCATCCCCCCACTTTTTCTCCAGCTCTCTCTGTTTAATTGTCACTCTCTTTTTTCCTTACTTTTTTAATAAAGCTGCTTTACTGGCATAATGGAATCACACTCGCTCGATTTCAAAGAAAGAATTATTTTACACTGGCATTTTTTCCCTTCTTTTCTCCCCTTTTAAATATTGCTCCTTGGGGGCGAACTAATGAGTTAGCAGGTTTGCTTGTTCTCGAACAATGCGATGACATTGTCGGTATCTCTGGATACAGACCTGGATCTTGTAACATGAATTGCGTGCTACTTCGTTTCGTGAATAGACAATGCTCTATTACTCTGGCATGAAATTTGAACACATGGAATTTAATGATGTCTGATATCGAATGCTTCGTCTCAATCCCTTTCCAGGGGCTTCAGCTTGCTACACGTTTTCAGACTTCCCTAATGTCCCATTCATCTAATTCATTTAATGTATGATGCTCTAGGTTTTTTGATATGTAAAAGCTAATTTTAATAGCTCATATCCATGTTGTTATTAAAACAGTCTTTAAAATTCTCACACTGCTTTATTACGCAAGAAATGATATCGTCATAGGAACGAGTTTCTTTTTCTTAAGTGCAGACTCCACTGAAAATCATAAAAATTTTCCAAAAAAAAATTATAGGCTATTTCACTTCTTTAGAATGTATATTTTCATACCCCAAATGGATTTAGTTCAATTCTCACTACAAATATATTTAATTTCTTTCTTTAAAATTAAAGCTGTAAGGAGGCGTAGCATTCGAGGAGTTGTCAAAATTATTTTTCATCAGAGATTTTTTTTATATACAAATTTCTGATTACAAATCTACGGGCGTCGGAAACTGCACACCAAAATTTTCTACCTGGATTTTGGTCATAAACTAAGGTCTGTTGGACAGTCGGGCATGTTGGACACTCTGTACTTTAACGTGTTACCTCGCCACTTGTGGGCACCACATTCTGCTAGAAGTCAATGACGGAAGTAGCTCCACAGAGTGTCCAACATGCCCGACTGTCCAACAGACCCTAGTTTACCCTATAGGAACTGCACACTTACAATTTATACTTGGATTTCGGCTATATGGAAACTGCAAACCAAAATATTTTCTACCTGCTTTGCCAATACTATAGATAGTTTTAATTTACCAAACTATTTTAATTTTGTTCGAAATGGAGCGTCAGTTTACATCTAAAAGTGAACGGGGTAATTTAGTACTGGTAATGACAACTATAAATTTTATAAAGCCAAGGAATTGAAAAACTATGAAGTAATGTGGAGGCGTTGTGTTAGAAAATGCAAAGCGAAAATTTATACTTGCTGAACAATATGGACGTTGTTAGAGAACGCGGTGGGCATAAGATGTGGTGAACATTAGTATACTAAATCGCCAAATAATTAATGCAACTACGAAAAGAAAAGCCATCGATGTTGTTAATAGTAAGTCATCAAAAATATTTCATGCCGTCGTTTTTCAAATCTTATCTACAGAAAACCTAAAAGTGCGTGACATAGCTATCTCGAATAAAAGGTAACTCATACAAATCGTGGAGGAAACTTCAATTTATCTACCTAAATCGCAACCCGAAGTTCATGACAGACTGAGTCATTTAAACTTTACTACTAAACGAAGACAGCCAAGAACCGAGAAGAATGGAGATCGCTACAGTTTGCCAGTATCGAGTGAGAGTGCAAGTGTACACACACGAACGATGAACAAAACTTATATAGAACAGAATCTACCGTCATGCGGATTAGCTCACCGCATGATCTCTAAAGAGCTCCCCTTTTTAGGAGGCCATAGCCCTTCACGGGAAATCCAAAGGCTATTTCATTTCATTTCACTAAACGAAGCGAAGATTTCGTTCTTTTCAATAACAAGAAGTCGGGGAATTCTTCGCTATGGAACTAGTTGAGGTAAACCGATAGGTGCTAGACTTGAGAAATTTCCAGATTGTTTAGCCTACTAGAAACGTACATCTCCGAAGATGCAATTTTCTCTCCTACTGTATGGGCAGCTCTGACTGCATCGACCTCTCGCACAACAAATGGATGTGAATCATTTCATAAGCATTTTAATTTCAGTTTTTACAGCAGTCATCCTTCATTGTATAAATTCGTGAATCAACTTTTGGACATACAAGCTGATAAACTGCAAAGCACTGAAGGAAGTATCCGAAGTTTCAATGTAAAGTCAGCCAAACGCAAAAGAAACATATTTTGTAAATTGTGCAGTTTCCGGGTAAGATTAGTAAAACCCTCGTGAATCAGTGTGCAGTATCCGGGTAGGATTGGTGGGTCCCTCGAAAAGCGGTGTGCAGTTTCCGGATCAAAGTGTGCAGTTTCCATCTACCCCTAATCTAGCAACATTTTCTTCTATAGTTGGCTCCCTGAAGTTACTAGATGAATGTAGCGGAAGAGAATTTCAACAGATATGTGTTACATAAATATTCATTTTACTTTCAAATCCACTTTTCTGTAAGTTTATTTTTCTTGATTCAACATAAACATTTTTATGCCAATTATTAATCAATCTTGATGAAATTTTCACTGCAAGTATTTGTGAGGTAGCTGCATGTTTCTATGCATTTATTTTTTGGAAAGTGCTGCTAGTTTATATTATTAATATTTTTTTCATGAATTACAGAAAAATAACATTTTCAAAATGTAAAATACAGTATTTACGACTAGTATTTCCCAATGCAACATTTGGTACTTAAGTTGACATATCTACCTTGCAGCTTCCTAATACGCATTACTTTCTTTCATTTTATTGTGGTATGTCACAATACCTACAACTTAGAGCCGTGGATTTAATTCAGATAATAATTGCATTAACACTCTAATACCTTTTTTTCTGCTAGAACGCCACATTTTTGTGGTTTTTGGCGCTGTAATATTTTCGAATCCCACTGGTCAATTCCTTCAAAGAAATGTCAAGTCTTTGACCATTTAGAACATGTTCTTATTTACATTCAAGACAATCAGATACTTTAAAAATATTGTAGGTAATTTGACAATAGAACTTGTAAAGTATTGGCAAGTCTTAAAAAGTCTTGTGAAGCATTGAGTTTCACGAAAATTTGATCGTGTACAAGCGGCTTCAGAGATTTCCTCAAATCCTCTATCACTTTTTTATTCTGAACTTAAAGACGAGCTCAGGTGTGGCTATAATGAGAATTAATAGCGTCACAATTCTGGTCACCCCTTGCCCACATCATTAGTCATTTGTTCGTGAGCTAGTTGGCTTAGCTGAATTTGTGCTTGTGATGCATGGCTTCACCGAAAGATCTGTGGGTAATTTTCAATATTGGAGAAGTATAATTCTCGCAGAAGCTCGGCGCAGTAAGAACGAGGCCCTTCAGCCGGCATCGTACAGGAAGTGACGCTATATTAGTCGACGCCTGCACTTGACAGCAACCCCCTCTCTCCGTCTAACCCTCTCTCTTCATTCCAACTGTCCGTGCGTGTTGCATTCAAATTTAAAGCAGATAATTTTTTTGTTCTGCTATTTGTGGGGAAAAAAAATTAATTCGTGAAAATGTCTCCCGTATCTGGAATAGTTTCATCATCGTATACCTCTTCTACTTCTCCGGATCGAAAATGTTGTTAGCAGACTGAACTGTTTGTCAGTGTATCCTGGAGTGTTGCCGGAGTAACGAGAGTAAATCTGGCGTGATGTACTCCTAGGAATTTACAGTATGTTATAAATAGAGTTATCTCTTTACTCACCGCTTCATATGCTGTTTAACTTTCAGGCATGTTACCTTAAAACTACGTTTTAAAATAATTAACACGCCGTAGGTTCGCCAGTTTGTCATTGAAGACATTTAAAAAACATTTGCTCTTTGAAAACGGAACATCAAATGTGACAGTTACTTACCGTTTCATGTAAAACTCTAATTTGATTACTTGTCATTTATTAATCACCTAAAACAAGAGTGTACAAACATTAGTTTCTTCCATTTTGCATTATAGTATTTTTATTTGCATTCTGGCCAAAGTTCAGCTGAATTTTTAGCATGAAAGATGTTCTGCTACTAAAAGAAAAATACTTTGAAAAGAATTTGTATACTGCTAGGCCACCTCGTTAATCCGGACTAATCGGGAGATAAGTTTACCGGTTTAACGAAAGTCCGGATTAACTGAAGTAACCTAAAAGTACAGAAGAAAATGCATTAAAATTCCGTTGATGGCAACAAAATACGTTGCGTTCTCGTTGTTTTGTCTCTTATACTTTAAACCTTTGTTTGTGTAATCGATAGTTTAATTATTTTAATGTAAACTTAATGTATTTTCTTTATTTTTAATACTATAGGCGTAATATTGGCATATTTTAGTTCCATATTTCTAATGTATAAAAGTAAGTCTTAAAACAAGATTATTTAATTTCTCCAAACTCCAAGTTTTTTGCCTGTCCGGATTATGCGAAGTCCAGCGTGCTTCAAATTTTAAATCTGTCAATGTACAATTTTTACAGCATACACTCAATATTTGCAGGTATATTTTGGTTTTTAAATTACCTTTCTACCTCATGTGCTTCATTTATAAAAATGTTTTCATTTGAAAAATGTTAATTAAATTTAAGTTTAGGAACATTTTTCTCAGAAAGTCTTTGCAGTACAGCTTCCTAAAAATTCAAGCATATCTCCAATGCAGTTGACTATATTTTCTGCCATTTTCATCACATTATGAATATTCATACAATAGAAAAAATATTTTCTCTTCTGAAAGAAGTTATTAAAAATGTCATATGTCTTATACTTTTATGGCTGTAAAATCCAAAATAATTTTAACAACCATGTGAAAGTAGTCATGTTTCTTCACTGCCGTATTAAATAGGAGTATGCAGAATTTCATCCTCCTAGCCGCCGTGGTTTCTGATAATTATGTTCCTAAAGTACCCATGTTTTAACTTAAATTGAGGAGTTCTATGTAATAGGGCCTATGACAGAAACAATATTTTGAGAAAAATAGGAATAAAGAATTCAACTATGCATAACATTTTATTTATTGCTTTTTTTTTTTACTTGTGCAACATTATAGAAAAAAATACTCTTTCATGTTTATTCCATCAAGTGCTAAGTAGAAACTAACTTTTTCTTCAGTTTTCATATAGATATTGATGTTCAAAGTGATGCTTATATGGGTCGTTTTTAGGGAGAACAGCTGTTCATGATCCTTTTTTACATAGAAGTGTTACATTGTTATGTTATGCAGTGTGGTAATACAAAAATACAACTAAGGAGTAAACAGACAACAAAAATTATTATCTTAAACAGATTTCAACAAATGTAAACATAAATCACTTTGTATGAAATTTGGACATAAATGATTCTTCCTTAACACTAAGTGAGGTTAATCATTCAGATTTAGTTCATCATCACTAGCTCCTTGTACATTTTTCACTTCTGGTTTGCAGGAAAACTTCTTCGTACCAAACATCATCATTTGGTTCCAGGAATTTAAATAAACTATGCACATATTTTTCTTTTGCTGGGTTCAGTTGCACAGAGTGGCTTCCCAATAATCTAGTGTCAATATTCATGTCAGTAATTTTTTTTCAAGTATTTCTTGTTTAAATGTTCATGTTTTGTTACTGTACATTTTCAAAACATTTATTTTTACACCATTGTGTAACTAGAAGAAACTGTTTGCTAGAAATACTTTCGCCAGTAACAGATGTATAACCACAATCTAGTAATACAGTCACGAAGCTTGAGTTGTTGAGGTTGCTAGGAACAAAAGACTGTGCAGGCAATATTTCGCATTATCTGTAATAAGGCGTTTGTAGCGATCCTAGTGGTTAGCAACTATCTACGGATGCATATTTATTACATATTGAGCTTCGTGACTGTATATACTAGACTGTGGTATAACTTTGGCCGGAATTTCTTTTAATCTTCTTCGCAGCACGATTTCTTCTTGACTGTTCCTTGCGTTTCTTAGTTCCATCATTAACAGCTATCTCAGACATCTTCAAATAGCATAATCAGTAACACAACTGCAGTTCATACTCGTAATGGCTTGCCTCTCCTACAACAACTGATTTCAAAATGATTGTCACACATTCATAAATCGAGATATCGCAATGAAACTTTACAGGCGTAACAATGTAACTATAGACACCCAGAAAATTGCAATATTCCTAAAAAGAACTCATGACGATATGGTCCCGTATTACATAGAATACAATTTAATTGATATTTTTCAGGCTTAAATTTTCTTATCTAGTATATCAGGTAGAAAGATAAATTAAAAAACAAAATATGCCTGTAAATATTCTGTATATGTTGTAAAAATAGTAAATTCATAGATTCAAAAGTTGTAGAGTAATAGTAAAATTTCTTCACTTATTTCACTTACACACAATAGACATACACTCAAACTACCCAGTCCCCTAAGGTCTTGAAGCCTTCTTTTCCACTCAACCAGGTCTACAATTAATATAAATACATAAGTAATAATAATAATAATAATAATAATAATAATAATAATAATAATAGTAGTAGTAGTAGTAGTAGTAGTAGTAGTAGTAATAATAGATATGTTGTGAAATTATATAAGAATAATATAAGCGTACGTTTGAATTAAATTCGGAGGTTCAGGTTAGGGGCAGAGTCCTGCAAAGTTTTACATTGTCTAGTTTATTTAAATTCTTCTCGTATCGCCAGAATCTCAATATTTCCTTAGAACCGAATGTAGTCTGGTACATTCGTACCTCCCCAGGAGACTAAGGGGGGAGTGCTTCGAATAAAGGGGTAGTACAGAAAGTTAAGAAGCTCCTGTCACCCCTCCGTCTTCGGGCCCCTTTCTACACACATCTCTCTTTGTTTGAGTTCGTCTCTGTTCAAAGAATGTGAGTAATTAGAATCTTCTGTGCTAATGAATATTTTTTTCGTACTATTTCTTCCCCCTTTCAATTTTTAACCCTCACAGTTTTCCTCCTTTTTTCCGTAATTCTTTTCTCTCCCCTTCCTACTATTTCTTATGAGCGAAAAGTCTTACTAGTCCATCCCTATCCTAACTTTATTCACCCACCCCTACTTACGCAGAACTCCCTATATTTCAACCCTAAATTTCAACCCCATTTCTCTTTCTTTTAGCAAAGTATATGGAACCATTATTTCCGCCTAAGATTTTTTTTCTGAAATGCAAATCAACTTCAAAGGTAAATAATCTATAAGCAAATGATCAGAATTTGTATCTAAATTTTATGTTGTACATATATATATATATATCGAATTTATTAAATAAAACCATCTGCCCTTCAATAAGGGTGACCACAAGGATCCAGAAAACAAATGCATAATTAGAAGTTTACAATGAAACACTGAAAATACATACAATAACTTTCTGTACTATTAATATTTTTGTTCGTTTGCATAGAACCCTGGAACCTTAGATAGAAAACTGTGTAGACACATGAATTTAACACTTTCTGAAAGAATTAGTAGAATCGGATTGAATTTATAGATTAATCTTAATTTAACAAGTAGTATAACATCATGGCTAATCGTTGGTCAGTACACGGACTTCTTTGTGGAGTTCGTAGTACCATCTCCAAAAACACCTATAACCTTTTAAAATCAATGAGATTGATATTTATAACATTGAGAGAAATTCTGAAGGATTCAATTCAAGTTTTGCAATTAAATCTCTATTCAAGTAATATAATTTAACCTATCCTTTAATTTTCTTTTGGAGTAAGTTTTGGCTGTTCTGCGTCTCTTTGAAACTTGAAATTCGGATTTAGTATTATTCTTGTCTTGTTTTTTCTATTAATGGCAAAGATATCTGCTCGTCTTGTTGAATTATCTTCCGAGATACAATGCACTTCTTCATGGACTTCTGATTCCTGTTGTTTTAGGATATCGACAAGCATTTTCCTTACTCTGTGATGGCGGTTGTTCCGCAGTAACTCAGTCTTTCGTCAGAAACCCAACACATGTCCTAGTGTTTCAGTCCCGTCACAGCCTGGGTGGCGGCAACGGGTTGTGTAAACATACCGCGGTTACACGAACGTAAAAAGTGACATCTTCATTTAGATTTGACTTGTAGTCACTTTGACTGCGAGGTCATATCACGATTATTTGTTAAGAACAGTATATTGTTGATACATTGGGTTTCCATTTTGCTGCCACCTAGCAGCAATTGTGTGAAACTATGAACTAGAGTCTCTTGAATCAGTCTTTCTACTTATGTTGTAGTGTAAGTGGAAACCATTTCAACATTTTCCTTTTTAAATAACTAGACTCATGACCGAGGAAACAACGAAAATCCTCTATCAGATTAACCAACACCGAAATTTTAACCTGGGGCATACAGAATGAGAGTGTTCGAGTACTATTTTACCTTCGGCAATGACGATATATCTTTGCAAAACGAAAAAGATGAAATTTTATTCAAAACCATACAGAACGACCGGTAATATAACTGTTTTATAAATTCTAACTTTCAGAGTTTTTGACAGCAGACTGGATGATAAAAGTTCTCAACCGAATAATAACAGGCATTTCCCATATTTATTCTGTGTTTAATTTCCTCCCGAGTATCATTTATATTTGTTACTGTTGCTCCAAGATATTTAAACTTCTCCATCTCTTCGAAAGATAAATTTCCAATTTTTATATTTCCATTTCGTACAATATTCTCGTCACGAGACATAATCATATACTTTGTCTTTTCGGGATTTACTTCCAAACCTATCTCTTTACTTGCTTCCAGTAAAATTCCCGTGTTTGCCCTAATCGTTTGTGGATTTTCTCCTAACATATTCACGTCATCCGCATAGACAAGCAGCTGATGTAACCCGTTCAATTCCAAACCCTCTCTGTTATCCTGGACTTTCCTAATGGCATACTCTAGAGCAAAGTTAAAAAGTAAAGGTGATAGTGCATCTCCTTGCTTTAACCCACAGTGAATTGGAAACGCATCTGACAGAAACTGACCTATACGAACTCTGCTGTACGTTTCACTGAGATACATTTTAATTAATCGAACTAGTTTCTTGGGAATACCAAATTCAATAAGAATATCATATAAAACTTCACTCTTAACCGAGTCATATGCCTTTTTGAAATCTATGAATAACTGATATATTGTACCCTTATACTCCCATTTTTTCTCCAATATCTGTCGAATACAAAAAATCTGATCAATAGTCGATCTATTACGCCTAAAACCACACTGATGATCCTCAATAATTTCATCTACATATGGAGTTAATCTTCTCAAAAGGATATTCGACAAAATTTCGTACGACGTCAACAAAAGTGATATTCCTCGAAAGTTACTACAGTTAGTCTTGTCCCCCTTCTTAAAAATAGGTACGATTATGGACTCCTTCCATTGTTCTGGTACAATTTCCTTTTCCCAAATTGCAAGTACAAGTTTATAAATTTCGCTAGATAATGCCCTTCCACCCTCTTGTATTAATTCTGCTGGAATTTGATCAATACCTGGAGACTTGTACTTTTTCAGATTTTCTATCGCAATAAGAAATAGTAATAATAATAATACTAATAATAATAATAGTAATAGTAGTAATAATAATAATAATAATAATAATAATATTAATAATGAGATAATTTAGATATTTATCTGTGATATATATAACCATTAAACATTGAGAAACCTGAAACAGCTATTATTGTTAACAAGAATTGTTAGAAAAATATTTCGTTAGCCTATTCTTAAATTGGTTTGATGTCTGACAGTCCCTGACATTACTCGGTAGTTAAGGCGAGTGCCTGAAAAATAGGCAATGTCGCAGGACCGCCACCATTAACCGATTACTTTGAACTTGTATATGTTTCAGTGACAGACATTATTATTATTTATTGTTTTAGCTAATTAAGGTAGAAATTTACTCTAGATTTTCATTACATTTACAGTCATTATAAGTGAAACAACATTTTTAACGCGCCGACTTAAAATAGGAACCATATGCTGCTGAATTTGACGGCTTTTCCGCATTCAAACATTTTATAAAACAAAATCGTCTTCATCTCACTCGACGTCGCCTGACAGTCCGAAACAATGGAAGTTATATTTTACTTGCGTTGTTATTGCACGTTTAATGCGTGAAAAATATGTCGCTACAGAGAGAGGTTGGATATGCCTTTCGGATACAGAACTTTTTTTTTTTTTGTATCTTTGAGACAATGTCCTATCCTAGCACTTGTTCCAGGCGCTTAAAGCCATCGAGTGAGGATTTAAAAAATCCAAAATACAACACATTCTTGTTTTTATTCCTCACTGCTTAATTTTTCCCCTTGAATATTTTCTTGGAGGGGACTCGAGAACGCCGCTAGGCTTTTCTAGTACAAAAACGATCTAGAAACAAAGGGAAATAAGTTTAGCAAGGAGCTCCCTTTCCATCCAACCTCCTTCCCCTTTTTAGCTTCATTCTTTCTTCTTTTTGAGATGTGAAACTTATTTTTTTTGTCTCTAGTATGACAAGGTAAGGGAAGTAAGGGGTTGCATTTGTTAGGACGGAAAGAAGAAACTGTTCTTCATTATATGGTTGGTCCGCGCCTTTCCCTGAATGACTGACGCAAATCCACGCTCCCGTGTGCCTAATCCCATCGTTGCGATGAAATGATTATTTCAGACATTTTATCGCTGATGTAACGACATTGTATCACCTGTCAATTAATTATCCATATGACATTGATCACTTGGTTGAAAAACAAAATTTTCTAGACCATAACTTCTAGTATATGGAGGAAGTGTTACAAATATGGAACACCATTTTGTTTTTTCGTTTAGAAACCTACATGTTTTCAATACTGAACGTAAAGTATCGTCCTGTTTATTGCTGAATGTCCCTGTGAATAGTACACGGGACTTAGAACTTTGTAAGACGTTATAAAATGATTGAAAAACATAATTTTCTAAAAATTTAACTTATTTATTTCATAAAACGGAGGTACAATTATGGAATAGCTTATTATTAACAAGTTACAAGATTAACAAAATTGCAAAGTCAAAATGGCCTCTACTAAGAAAAGCACAGAACAAGCATTCAGCAACTTCAATAGAAAATGGAGGTACAAATATGGAATACTATTAACAAGTTACAAGATTAACAAAATTGCTAAGCCAAAATGGCCTCTACTAAGAAAAGCACAGAACAAGCATTCAACATCTTCATTAGAAGGCGTTTTCCCAACCGTAATGCTGAATCCAGATGAATCGTCTCTCACGTCTTCACTGGAACTTGTTTTATGGCTTCTTGCATTGCGTTTTCATTCCACTGTATTCTAAGTTTATTGGAAGGTGAGGTTTTCCCTCCTCATACAGGTGTCGACACTAGCAACGAAACAGAAAACCAGGGTATGAAGATGGAATATTAATAATACTAGTATTTCATATTTGTGACATTTTTCTTTCCCTCACTTTTCTTACCTTTTACGTCTTCTACTTTTTCATCCATTCTCTTATAATTCTTCTCTTTTTCTCCTCTTTCTCTTCTCTTTTTAACATCTCCTTCTGTTTCTTTTTTCTTCTCTTTTTCTTCTATTTCGTATCACCTCTTTTGCATCTTTTTTATTTTATTTCTCTTCTATATTCATCATCTCTGTTTGCTTCTTTTCTTTCCTTTCTCTTGTACTTTTAATCACCTCCTTCTGCTTCTTTTTTTCTTCTCTTTTTCTTCTATTTTATATCACCTCTTTTGTATCTTTTTTCCTTTTCTTTCTCTTGTATGTTCATCTCTTTTTACTTCTTTTTTCTTTCTCTTGTACTTTTAATCACCTCCTTCTGCTCCTTTTTTTCTTCTTCTCTTTTTCTTCTATTTTATATCACCTCTTTTGCATCTTTTTATTTTATTTCTCTTCTATATTCATCATCTCTGTTTGCTTCTTTTCTTTCCTTTCTCTTGTACTTTTAATCACCTCCTTCCGCTTCTTTTTTTCTTCTCTTTTTCTTCTATTTTATATCACCTCTTTTGTATCTTTTTTCCTTTCTTTCTCTTGCATGTTCATCTCTTTTTACTTCTTTTTCCTTTCTCTTATACTTTTAATCACCTCCTTCTGCTTCTTTTTTTCTTCTTCTCTTTTTCTTCTATTTTATATCACCTCTTTTGCATCTTTTTTATTTTCTTTCTTTTCTATATTCATCATCTCTTTTTGCTTCTTTCCTTTCCATTCTCTTGTACTTCTGCTTCTTTTTTCCTTCTCTTTTTCTTCTATTTTATATCACTTCTTTTGCATCTTTTTTCTTACCTTTATCTTTTATATTCATCATCTCTTTTTTCTTTTCTTCCTCTTGTACTTTTAATCACTCCTACTGTTTCTTTTTTCTTTTGTCTTTTTCTGCTGTTTTTATTACCTCATTCTGCTTCTTTTTTCTTCTCCTCTTTCCTTTTATTTTTATGACCGTCTACTTCTTCATTTTCTTCTCCTTTTCTTCTATTATTATCACTTATATGTGCTCATTTTTTCTTCTCTTTCTCTTCTACTCGTATGTTATCTCACCTCCTTCTGCTTCTTGTGCTCTATCTTCTCATCTTTTGTTTTAATCTTAGCCCCCTCCTTCTTCTTGTTCTTCATTTTCACCTTTCACTTTTCTTTTCTTCTTCCCTCATTTTTAATATTCCGGTCAATGTCAAACGTGTTGTCAGTTAATCTCATTTTCTCTCGCCCTAGGATTCTCTTTGTATTGAAGATACAGCATAATGGTTTATTAAAAAAGAAGATCTTACTTTATTTAGTTCAACAAATATTGTAATTTTACCCAGTGCCACCAGATCGCCTTTGAACATTTTTGGTCTTCTTGAGATTTAAGTGGTTTAAAGGCGGATTTACGTTACTGCGCCGATACGGTAGAATGACCTTAAATGTTTATGCAGCGTCAATAGTTGTCTTAAATCTAGTATAGTGGATTCTCCTAAGTTCGGTTGAACAGAATTGAAAAGTTCAGTCCAATAAGGGTAGTGGGTATGGCAGGTGAAGTGAATTCAAATTCTTATTGGTTATCCATCAACGAATACAGTACTGTACTTGCATTTCCTGCCCGCCCCGAGACTTCTGTAGCCTATGCACTTCTAGTACCACAGTGGAGTTCGACAGTTCCGTCTCACAAACGGCACAATTCTCAAACAGAAAAAGAAGAGTTCATTAATTTAAAATCAGTGATTAAATATGGATGTCCTAACCAATATAATATTCTGTTTTCCTTTAACAAAAGTATCACTACAAGACACAGAACCAATTCCCATTCAAATGGCAAACCCATTTCTTAGTGCCCGTATAGGGGCGTGTCTAATTCTCCTAAGTAAGCAGTCGAACTTGTTTTCTGTCGAACTTAAGAGCTTCCACTGTGTTAGCCTAAATTCGAGACTATGGACAAACACAGAAACAGTTCCCTTTAACGGAATAGATGCAGCTTAACACCTACAAAAAAAATTCATTGCTCGAAATGATTTTTAAAATATTCACCAGCTATTCAAGTTTATTTATGCGAAACAATTCTTTCAAAATCTCTGCATGGTATGAAATTCATGCATAGTGTATCTTTAAGCTCTTTCCCCTCTAACAACATTTTGAAAACGTACATCAGTGATAATTCTGAAAACACTTAGCAGGATTTTATGAAATTTCCTGTGCTCTGACTGAGAATCGAACCCAGGACTTGAAACTCTGACCACTAACGATGAAAGAGTAATGGAACGGAGAAAAATTCTCTCCGGCACCGGGATTTGAACCCGGGTTTTCAGCTCTAGGTGCTGATGCTGTATCCACTAAGCCACACCGGATACCCATCCCGGTGTCGGACAGAATCGTCTCAGTTTAAGTTCCAACTCTTGGGTTCCCTCTAGTGGCCGCCCTCTGCACTACGCCATAGATGTCTATGAACGTAGGACTGAAGTCCACACATGTGCTGAAGTGCACTCGCTATGAGTGACTAGTTGGCCGGGATCCGACATGTGTACTTCGGTACATTAAAATAATATATATGATATGCGTAAATCACTTTGAGATTTAAGACGGCGCTTATTCCGTCGGATCCCGGCCAACTAGTCACTCATAACGAGTGCACCTCAGCACATGTGTGGACTTCACTCCTACGTTCATAGACATCTATGACGTAGTGCAGAGGGCGGCCACTAGAGGGAACCCAAGAGTTGAAACTTAAACTGAGACGATTCTGTCCGAACCGGGATGGGTATCCGGTGTGGCTTAGTGGATAAAGCATTAGCACGTAGAGCTGAAAACCCGGGTTCAAATCCCGGTGCCGGAGAGAATTTTTCTCCATTCCATTACTCTTTCATCGTGTGATGACGCAGAATATCTGCATGGAAATATCATATGTACTTCGGTACATTAAAATAATATATAAAATAACTAGCCGTACCCGTGCGCTCCGCTGCACCCGTTAGAAATAAATATAAAGTAGTTACATAATTAAAATAGGACATTTGATTCAGGAAACATTCGTGTTTGATAGAAGGATAAATCGTTTAATATGTTACTTAATTTAAATTGCATCCAAATAATTAAAATGCGATCATTTTGGTCCAGACACTCATTTGGTGCAATGACAATTCCTTTAACATGTTTCTTAATTTTTATTACATGCAACCATAGTTTAATGAAGATTTACATCATTTAGATTTAATGTGTATATTTTATTTTACTTGTTATAGGTTTCCATTGAATTATGGTAATAACTTAATTTTAACCCTTGTTTTCTACGTATTCAGTAAATGGCGTTTGGCCCACTATGGTTCTGAACCCTTCAAATAACAAATTATATTATAGAATATATTATATTATATTATATTATATTATATTATATTATATTATATTATATTATATTATATTATATTATATTATATTATATTATATTATATTATATTATATTATATCAGAAGTTACTGTAATAACATTATAGCATTATGTCCATCTAGAGAAACTACACTTTCCAATGGTGAAATAATAATTAATTATACAAATCGGTTAATTTAGCTTCCGATATTACTTCATACAATCACAGAAACATTCTCTGTAGGCTATCTTTCATAGCTTTCGATTGTTGCTGTCCAAGGCCCCTTATAGACGAAGTCATTTGTTTTTTAATTCATTACACGGCCTTAGATGGCAGTTATTTTAATTTTAAAACTCATTTATCTCATTAAATATCAGTTCTATCAAAATTTTTCAAATTATTTTTAAAGAAACGTGTGTTATACTGTATTATAACATTTTTCACAAAAATTAATAATAAGCGAGATATTTCGATTTATTTAATTCAGGCCCCCTTATAACCCCCCTTTTAAATAATGCATTTTGAATGCCATATAGCCTAAAATCTAAGTTACAACGAACTTAATTTATATTCCAATTTTCATCGAAATCCGTTCAGCCATTATCGCGTGAAAAGGTAACAAACATACAGACAGACAGACAGACATACAAATAAAAATTTCAAAAAAGCGATTTTCGGTTTCAGGGCTGTTAATTATATATGTTAGGACCAATTATTTCTGGAAAATCGAAAATTACCAGAAAAATTTCGGCTACAGATTTATTATTAGTATAGATATATCTGACCACTAAGCCATGAGGCTTGCTCAGAAATATCCAATATAAAACAGTAAAAGAATCAAGTCAAATAAAAAATGTACTTGGACAAGAGGTACACGAGTCACCGTCTTTGATATCCAGTGATGGCGCTGGATTAGACAGTGGATGTGGCAGGTGAACGGGATTCATTAAAGAAAAGCTCGCCAGCCAGTCAGCAAGGAGAGTTCTTCGCTAATGCAGATCCTACTCGGGCTCCTCTCACTCCTCCGATTCCTGCTCCGGCAAAAGCCAAGACATCCCCAGGGAAAGCAGCAAAGTAAGGGCTTCATCAAAAGAACATGGCCGTCTCTTTCCTACTTTCAGCCATCGCTACATCTTTCATCTTTCTTTCTAGGACGCTTGGATAAGACTTGTCAAAGAGAAAGATGGAGGGAGAAAGAGTTAAAAAGTAGGGGTGGGGAGACTTCAAATGATTCTTTACTTATTCTTCTCCTCCTTTTTCTCTTCTAAGCAGAATCTACAAAGTAACACGAATCTTGTAATTAGGGACTCTGAAATACACTATATCCCGTAGAGGGACTTTAAAATGGAGTACAGAAAGAAATAAGTTTTCAGCGAATTCAAGTTAGGTTCTTGAAGTTTTTCTCTTAATGTAAGAAATTTCTTATCGTGGTTTTGTAATCTAAAATTAGATGTTTGGTTTTTTCTGTTAATAAAAAGTGCGATTATTTTTTTTCAGTTTTTTTTTACAGTTTTATTCCTTCATTCTTCATTAAACACGTCACTGTTCTGAGATAATTTCTTAAATTGTAGTATATTACCAGTACTACTGTCATTAGGAAAGTGCACGATAACAGAGAGAGTTTGGAATTCAACGGGTTACATCAGCTGCTTGTCTATGCGGATAACGTGAATATGTTAAGGAGAAAATCCAAAAACTATTAGGAAAAACACGGGAATTTTACTTGAAGCAAGTAAAGGGATAGGTTTGGAAGTAAATCTCGAAAAACCAAGTAATATGATTATGTCTCGTGGCCAGAATATTGTACGAAATGGAAATATAAAAATTGCAAATTTAACCTTTGGAAAGGTGGATAAGTTCAAATATCTTGAAATAAATGGGGCGTTCAGAGCACAAGGGAATCAAGTCACAAAAACAAACTTTTCAGAAAATTAGACTTAAAGTCTTTATGTATAGTTAATTACCCATTAAAGGTGAGTGTGATTTTATACATCTGCACCATTACAAAGATTGTAAGGATATGATCCTTTTATGCGCTGAAAGTAGCCTCATCTAAGGTATGTGCAGACGAAATGTCTCCCAAATGACCAAAAGTGGACTTGATTTCTTGTGCTCTGAACGCCCCAAATATAAATGGCACTCGGGAGGAAATTAAACGTAGAATGAATATGGGAAATGCCTGTTATTATTCGGTTGAGAAACTTCGTCATCCAGTCTGCTCTAAAAAAACCTGAAAGTTAGAATTTATAAAACAGTTATATTACCGGTTGTTCTGCATGGTTGTGAAACTTGGACTCTGACTTTGAGAGAGGAACAGAGAATAAGGATGTTTGAGAATAAGGTGCTTAGGAAAATATTTGAGGCTAAGAGGGATGAAGTTACAGGAGAATGAAGAAAGTTACACAACGTAGAACTGCACGCATTGTATTCTTCACCTGACATAATTAGGAATATTAAATCCAGACGTTTGAGATGGGCAGGGTATGTAGCACGTATGGGCGAATCCAGAGTGTTAATTGGGAGGCCGGAGGGAAAAGATCTTTGGGAAGGCCGTGACGTAGATGGGAGGATAATTTAAAAATGGATTTGAGGGACGTGAGATATTATTGTAGGGACTGGATTAATCTTGCTCAGGATAGGGACCGATAGCGGACTTAAGTGAGGGCGGCAATGAACCTCCTGGTTCTTTAGATAGCCTACATTGGACATGGAATTAGAAGATGAAGATGAAGATGTGGAAGTGTGATTTCGTACTTTATTTTGTACTTCAATATTACATTACAGAGAAGGAATTAGAAGATGAAGATGAAGATGTGGAAGTGTGATTTCGTACTTTATTTTGTACTTCAATATTACATTACAGAGAACTATGAAGTATGTAATATGTGTGGAGACAACTAGCAATGCTTATGTATTCAAACTACAGCGAGAAATATCTTGCTAGGCAGTGGAGTAATCTCTGTATAGATGATAAAAAACACGAATTTTATTACGCCATACGAAAGGCAGTTTGATTAAAGACCTTGTACATAATACTATACAGGTCTTTGGGTTTGATATGCGCTGATATAAATAAAGTTAAATAAATTCGAGCATCTGACTTTCTATTAATTGTTACATTTTATTCACGTAATATACATTTTATAGGCTACAATTACTGTCTTCCTCCGACGAGTTTAGTGCTGGGACCTGAGGCATTCTTGCCATCGGTGCGGGGGGATTGCAGGTAGATTCTTTTGTTGCTACAGCTAAGCCGAGCCGAGCGGAGTGGGAAGTATTAATCGTCCAAAAATATGCAGTCTTCAGTTTGTAGTAGTGTGTGAATATTTCATATACATATTGTTTACCTAGGCCTATATGGTTTTGTTCTTAATATATTAAATATATTGTTGCAATTTTTGCTCATACATCTCCCTGATGTTAGCTATGTTAATATTATATGAATTACTCATATTAAATATTTCACCGTTACAAATCATTTTTAAGGAAACAAGCTGTGGAAAAGTTTTTGGTTTTATTCTATTGGAATTTTAGAATATGTGTGATTGGTATCGTGAAAAACAGATTCCTATAATGTCATGCAAAAATCATTTGTTGGTGATATCTTAAAATACAAATCAAGTAGTTTTACTTCTCAAGTGAGTTCAGCAGTACAGTATATTTAAATTGATTACTCTACAAATTTAATTCAATTCACTAATCACTAAATTTTATAGTATGATTCTTCTTTTCATTTATATTATTATAGTTGTATTATGATTTTTCTTTTTATTTGTTTTATTGTATTTGTATTTCTGGTGGTGTGATGGCCTTAACTTCACCAGAATAAATAAATAAATTAATTAATTAATCAATTAATTTTCTACAATATCTGTATCTCTATGCCGCCAAAAGTACGTTAGAAAACTAATAGACATACTGCTCTCGTAAATTGGGAGAATGTTTTCACTATGATTGTACTTCCTTCCAGACTGCCGCTGTCACTGTTCCCTCCCACTCCAGTATCGCACTAGACTAGTCGGAACCGCATTCCTCTCAGCACTAAACTCCTCAGAGGATGACAGTAGGTTAGGTTACGTGTGGGAGCGGGAAATATAGGTGGTGGAGTAGCTATGTTTTAAAAAAATCTCTAGCCGAATATGCCTTATTTCGAGCTTTACTCCGTGTTGAAGGAAAGCATTTTCCATAGCTCAGCAAACGCATTACATATTTCTCGCTGTATTGTGTTACGGACCTAATGGATTCATGCTCATCGATTTACGAGAAATAGTTGGCGACACTGACTAAACAAAAGAATGACCATGCAATAAATTGATTGTGATAAAACAAGTTGCAAAAATTAGCGCAATGTATGGCTGTGATTGGTTGGAATTCAAAATTTCATTACACTTCATTGGTCGAAAATGGAATGATGTCATATAAACGAAGTAGTCATTAAAGAGAAGTATTACAGAATGCAAATCTGTTCTTGCAAAAGGAATTCGTAGAAGATTCTTGTTATTGAAGTATTATTCACAACACTTTTAAGCAGAAAGTACGGAATTGAAATTTGATCTTGGCTTTTAATTGAGGGAAGGAATACGTTCCATTTATACAAGGTAATTAATCGAAACCTTCCAATCGCATTATACTCTGAACCTGAAAATTAATTAGCCTTTTAAAAATATTGTAAGGTTTGCGAACCACTTTCCCTAACTTCGATTAAGCACAAAAAACGATTTCTTAAAGTCTCGCCAAATATTTTCAATCCGACCCCTTCAGGAGCATCGGATTACTATAATTAACGTTAGAGTCTACTCAGATAAGTAAAAGGTTTTGTCTTGTCTTCATTAAAAGTATATTTATTATAGTGTAATTGACTAACCTTCACATATTTTATGAACTTTATATCTTCTTTTTATTTCTCCGTGAACAAGTCAAATCATATTAATTATTGAACTGGCTATTCTTTCAACACGTTATTCCCATAGTAATTTTTTGAGAATTGTCTTTTGGATTATATTAATGATTCTTAGTTAATTTCAGTTACATTTCTAGTATCTATGGCCAAAACTGTGTACCAAGCTAACGTTTTGAGTTACAAATTCCAAATAATAAAATGTAGATTGGCGTATCTTACAAAAGATCTTAACCTGTGCCCATTATGCTGTGTTTGAACTGTGTTGTCTTAACAACCTGGGTACAACAAGAGCGATAGTGGTAAAATGTTATGTGGAAAAAAGGAGTTAAAGTTTTGATAGCGTCTGAGACTTACACATAAATATACTGAAAAATGTAATTATTAGTAAGAGAATACATATTGTCAACATGCTGAAGTATTATCACATCAAATTGAACTATTTTTTACAAAAATATGGACTTTTGAAATAATACAATTAGCGATGTTCTTGCATAGAAGGCATAATTCCCAGAGTTTTATGTTGGAACTTTAACACATTTCTTGTTTACTGGACTATTTGAACATGTTTTACAATTCAGATTCTGAATCCAGTTCTGAATTACAATTTAGGTCAATGCTATTCCCATAGTTCATGTTTAGAACACACCTAACTCAATCAACATTTTCTGGATTAAAAAATTTACACAAAGGCAACACACCTGTCCTTTTTAGCAGGATTTACCCCTGGTTTAGGAACATCACTCAAATTCAGGTCTTCATAACTTTGAGAAGGAATACTGTGATTCTACACGCTTATATTCTTGGCTGTGCCAATTGTGCAACTCAAACCAAGAAATGGATTCGGAACACCTCAAAATCTGTGCTTCATTGGCTGACCATGATAATATCTTTAAAACATATTGGAGTGCAAGAGGTCAAATGACTTTATTGTCAAACACCTGGCATTAGAAAACAACAACAACATATTCTTGACTGGTATTTTCTTTCCTCTATGTACAGATACATAGGCCTACGTTTCACCACAGTTTCGATATTGTTTTGCCATATTTCTTTTCCACAATTCTGAATTTCGTTTTCTTTTCTTCCCTTTACATTTACTCTCAATACAGTCAACACTTTCTTCTTCCGAGATAATGGTTTGTTCATCAATCCTGGCCATCTTGCTAAAGACTGGGGTGCAAGAACAGTGTTGCACGTAACTTTTTATGGATCTTCTGCCATTTAGCAACGAGGTAGTGAAATAATTTTTATGAAGCTGCTAGCTCATAGTGTGAAGAATGCAATGCGTGCATTTATGCATTTCAACGTTAGACACCAAATCCTCTTGCTGCACACAGGTATTCAATTCTCCTTGCGCCATTTCGATCACATGATCAAAGAAGCCTTGATACTTCTGAGTAGTATTGGTGCACACATTCGAGCTCGGAATCAGGCAAAGAGTTCAGTTCCTGAAGATAAATTACAATGATGATAATGGTGGTGCTGGTAATGATATTGACGACGCTTTAAATTCAAATTTTTCGTGATCTGCAATTCTTCTTACGAATTTAAAGCCTCATTTTGCACTTATTATATTACCCAATTTTCTGAACAATGTATTAATCACTGATACTTCTACTTAAATGACGAACACGGAACTTGACTCCATGGAATAGAAAGATAAATATTGAAAGTACATAATTCAGTTGCCTTAATGCAAGATGAGATGGAATCAATAATCCTAAACTTTATTAAAAAATAATAAAGATTGAAATTATTGACATAATAGATAACAAAAAAATAAACTCGATATATTAAACAAAATGTGTACTAGTAGCGCGGTTTCAAACGTCACGAACTGCAAAATCCATCGGTAACAGTCATGTTTCATCTTCAGCGAAAGAGATAGGAAAATGTCTCACATTCTTAGTGAATGAAACATATTTTAAAAGATAATTCCTTTATTGGTGGAAGTGATGATGATAATGATATTGGTGATGAAAATGCCGATGATGACGGGACTGTAAAATATTTGATGACTACAATATAATATTGTAGTAGTAGATGCTTATAAATATGACTACAGCGATTATAAAAGACTACGACGAATATAAACGTCTCGGATGACTATAAACGGCTACAATTAATATAAACGTCTAGAACGACTATAAATATCTATGACTAATAATATAAACTTCTAGGACGAATATAAACAGCTACGACGAATATAAACTTCTAAGATGACTATAAAGGACTACGATGAATATAAACATCTAGGACGACTATAAACGGCTACGATGAATACAAACATCTAGGATGACTATAAACGGCTACGATGAATACAAACATCTAAGATGACTATAAACGGCTACGATGAATACAAACATCTAGGACGACTATAAACGGCTACGAGGAATATAAGCATCTAGGATGACTATAAACGGCTACGATGAATATAAACATCTAGGATGACTATAAACGGCTACGATGAATACAAACATCTAGGATGACTATAAACGGCTACGATGAATACAAACATCTAGGACGACTATAAACGGCTACGGTGAATACAAACATCTAGGACGACTATAAACGGCTACGAGGAATATAAACATCTAGGATGACTATAAACGGCTACGGTGAATACAAACATCTAGGACGAGTTACGATGAATACAAACATCTAAGATTACTATAAATGGCAACGGTGAATACAAACATCTAGGACGACTATAAACAGTTACGATGAATATAAACATCTAGGACGACTATAAACGGCAACGGTGAATACAAATATCTAGGACGACTATAAACGGCTACGACGAACATAAACTTGTAGGACGACTATAAACGGCAACGGTGAATACAAACATCTAGGACGACTATAAACGGCTACGACGAATATAAACTTGTAGGACGACTATGAACGGTTACGATGAAAACAAACATCTAGGATGAGTATAAACGGTTACGATGAATACAAACATCTAGGACGACTATAAACGGCAACGGTGAATACAAACATCTAGGACGACTATAAACGGTTACGATGAATACAAACCTCTAGGACGACTATAAACGGCAACGGTGAATACAAACATCTAGGACGACTACAAACGGCTACGACGAATATAAACTTCTAGGACGACTATAAACGGTTGTGATGAATACAAACATCTAGAGCGACTATGAACGTTTAGGACGACTTAAACGACTGTGATGTATAATAAAAATACCTGTCTGAGACGTATAAACAATCTTTTCTCATTTATTTCCTACCTCCCTTCGTGATTATCATTTTCTTTCTTCCTTCAGTCTCTTCTTCGTTTCGTCCCTTTTTCTGCTTTCATTTCTTATTTCCTTAATGTCTTATTCCATTTGTTGCTCTCTTCTTTCTTTTCTCTTTTTCATGTTTCTTACTCCTTCCTTCACCATTTTTCTCTTGCGTTTCTTTACATATTCATTCTATTCTTCTTTCCTTTTTATTTCTTCTTCCATTCTTCCTCTCTTCTTGTCTCTTTTCTTTCTCTCTTTCCTTGTCTGCTCCATAGATTTACATATTCATTCTTTCCTATTTCATGCATCTTCTCTTTTACCGTTTCTTATTTATTATTTTCTTCTCGCTTTTTCATTTCTTTCTCTTCTATTTATTTCCTCGTTCCCATTTTCTATCATGTTTAGTGTTTTTTATTTAAATATATCTTTTTTTTAATTTACCTTTCATTCTTCCTGTCCTTTCTTTTCCTAATCTGTTCATTTCTTCCTCTTTTCTTCCTTTTCTCCTTTAATTTATTCTTTCATCTCTTTCTCTCTTCTTTCCTTCTTTATTTTGTTTCTTTCTCTCTTATTCTCTTTCTTTCGTTCTATTTCTTCTTCTTTCCTTTATCATTTCAATACTTTCTTTCTGCTTTTGCTTTTTTTGTTCTTTCATTTCTATTGTGTATCTTTTCTACTTTCATTTCTTCTTTTTCTTGCTTCTTTCTTTCATTTCTTCTTTAATTTTTTCTTTTATATTTTAATTCTTGTTCTCTTCCATAATTCAGCTCTTCCTTTTTCTGTATTTTATTACCTTCCTTCCTTCCTTCCTTCCTTCCTTCCTTCCTTCCTTCCTTCCTTCCTTCAATTCCTTCTCTCCTCCTTCATTTCTGAAAATGTTTTACTTCTGCATTTCTGCCCTCTTTACATCTAGCATTGAAAGCTGCCGTTTATAGTTTATTTGGAATCGCTGGCTATTTTTGTGCGGTTCTTCAGCAAAACTTGTGAATTGCCTTTATTTCTACCTTCCAATTAGCTCTTCAGTCCCTCCACGTCTTACTTTATGTTACATTTAATTGCGAACCGCGCTCTCCTTTCGCTGCACTAAATTTAACTTTAATAAAGACAAACCACTCACAGCCATTATTCTAAAAGAAATATTCCTGACTGAGATTTGGTGTTCATTATCCTCTGCTCGTCTTTGGAGAACCAAGCAGCGCTGCAGTTAGAGCCAAGCCCGAGTCTCCGGAATATTAAAGCCCAAGTAAATTAAGTATTCAAATTATATTGCTGTAATTAAGAGTCATGAATTTCCAATAACTCTCCCCCGATTGTGACCTCTTTTCTTTTTATTCTCTCGGAAGATTTAATTTTATTCTTGTTGGGCAATTTGCTCTGTCTTCGAGATCCTTATGTCTATTCGTTCCACTGATTATGGTACGTAAATGGTTTCTTCACGTAAAATGTGTGAAGACAGTCTTCATCCGACCTACATAATATTTTAGTCTAACTCACTTAATGGAAAGAAGAGCGAAAGGAGGTCATAAATAACAAAATAATTACATAAAAGATTTTATGCACGTCAATAATTGAAATCGTTTACAAGGGTGAAATTTCTAGAGTATAAATTACACAGAAAATATTATAATCAAGTGCTTTTACGAGGGTTGTTTCAAGAGTTCATAACCTGACAAAGAAATTAAAATAGAATTATTCTGAAACAATCGTTATTTCTCAACATAATCTCCCTTGAAATTCACACACTTGGTACACCGGTGCTGCAATGCTGCTATACCCACCTTCTGCACAGATTCCTCGAAGTTTGCGAACACCTCTTAATTTGATGAAAATTTTTACCAACCAAGTGGATTTTGAGCTTTGGGGAAAGAAAGAAATCTGAGAGTGCGAGAGCTGGTGACTAGGGGGACCACGGCAACAATTCGAACAATAATTCGTACAGTTTAGCAACCGCAGTTCTAGACGTGTGAGCAGGTGCATTGTCGTGATGAAACAAAACTTTCTTCTTCGCCATATCCTGTTTTTTCTCGCGAATTTTCCCTTTCAGTTACTGCAGAAAATTCAAGTAATATTTTCCGATTATTATTCTCCCCTTTGCTAGATAGTTGACCACGATTATCTTCTTAGAATCCCAGAACACGGAGCCGTCACTTTCCCAGTTAATTTAACAGATTTTGCTTCCTTTGAAGGCTGAGACTGTGCTTCTGTTATTTCGCGTTGCTTCTCCGTCACCAAATTGTTATGCACGACAACTTAAGTTGGATGGCTTGCAGAACGGTTGACCACTGTGTTCTGATGATAATCCCACTAAAGACCATACTCAAATTTATCAGAATTTCTGACACCACCATTATAATATAATGGAAAAGAAGATTGGGTGTGCTGAATGAACTCGGTCTCTCAGGATATATAGGAAATTTACTTACTTACTTATTTACTTACTGGCTTTTAAGGAACCCGAAAGTTCATTGCCGCTCTCACATAAGCTCGCCATTGGTTCCTATCCTGAGCAAGATTATTCCATTCTCTTTCATCATATCCCACCTCCCTCAAATCTATTTTAATATTATCTTCCCATCTACGTCTCGGCCTCCCTAAAGGTCTTTTTCCTTCCGGCCTCCCAACTAACACTCTATATACATTTCTGGATTCGCCCATACGTGCTACATGCCCTGCCCATCTCAAACGTCTGGATTTAATGTTCCTAATTATGTCAGGAGAAGAATACAATGCGTGCAGTTCTGTGTTTTGTAACTTTCTCCATTCTCCTGTAACTTCATCCCTCTTAGCCCCAAATATTTTCCTAAGCACCTTATTCTCAAACACCCTTAACCTATGTTCGTCTCTCAAAGTGAGAGTCCAAGTTTCACAACCATAAAGAACAACCGGTAATATAACTGTTTTATAAATTCTAACTTTCACATTTTTTGACAGCAGACTGGATGATAAAAGCTTCTCAACCGAATAATAACAAGCATTTCCCATATTTATTCTGTGTTTAATTTCCTCTCGAGTATCATTTATATTTGTTACTGTTGCTCCAAGATATTTGAACTTCTCCATCTCTTCAAAAGATAAATTTCCAATTTCTATATTTCCATTTCGTACAATATTCTGGTCACGAGACATAATCATATACTTTGTATTTTCGGGATTTACTTCCAAACGTATCTCTTTTTACTTGCTTCCAGTAAAATTCCAGTGTTTTCCCTAATCGTTTGTGGATTTTCGCCTAACATATTTACATTATCCGCATAGACAAGCAGCTGATGTAACTCGTTCAATTCCCAACTCTCTCTGTTATCCTGGACTTTCCTAATGGCATACTCTAGAGCAAAGTTAAAAAGGAAATCTACTTGGTTTTTTAATTCAAATTCAAGATTAAATTAATTACATACAAAACTGTATTTGATTTATTGAATTTACTAATATCATGAATTATTTACAAAAAGTATCCGTTATCTCCATTCTTGTGTACGACACCTGATGCCATGATTTCTTCCGAACTTTCTTGAAATATCTCCTGCAATCCATGTCTGGCAAAAACCTAATAATAGTCCAATAATAATGATCTAACCATGCTGATCCAATCCTGTAGGCGACTTGAAGCTACCGCATATCACCTTCAATGGGCAAAATACACTTAAGACATTTATACCTTAAAAAAATCACAGTGTTATCATAATTAACACAGAATATAAATTAGTGTGTCGGATTATCTTTAACAGCAATAACGTTATAAGTAAAAACATTGCAATTCCGCTCAGAAAAATAGTTCTGTTAACATTCCGTCATCGATAGCCAATTAGAATTAAACACGACCATACGTAAGCGATCTTAATTTCATGTGACGTGAATGAATACACCTATTGAAGAGTGTGATTATCCACGTGCGTGTCAACGTCTTCTGACGTCTGACCAATGTTCATAGCTAAGTCAACTAATTTCTTTCCTGCCAGACAATGCTTTCTTAACAACTTAACTTCCGTTTCGAGGCTCTTATAACGCGTTGCAATATTTCTCAAATATTCCCTAAGATAATCATAGTCATAGACCAACAGAGAAAGTGCTACAGAGTAGTTATACCACAGTCTAGTATATACAGTCACGAAGCTTGAGTTTTGAGGGTGCTAGGAACAATAGACTGTGACGGTATTATTTCGCATTGTCTGTAATGGGGCGATAGTAGCGATCCTAGTGGTGAGTAACTATCTGTGGATGCATATTTAATAAGTATTGAGCTTCGTGACTGTATATACTAGACTGTGATTATACTGGATCACAAGACTTCCCTTGTTCCAACTGCTGTTTTGTATCTGATATGTAGTAGTGGATCAAGATTTCTTCAGTGATCACAAACCGCCTAAAAAATCAGGCGTATTTTTCTCCAATCGAGCCAGACAATCCCTCCAAATTTGACATCGGACGTGCTTTTGTTCCGATGTTAACAAACGCAGAACCCACCTTGAGGAGACCTTGGACATGCCTGAGACATTGACTAAGATTTGGTGAACCCTTTCAGTTGAGATACTTATATTTCTGTCTTGTATTAAGTATCAATACTAACCCCTTGTGTTGTAATATATAATGTGAAACTCTTCTGTATGTATTACAACTAGACTGTGACTATAATCAAGACTTTGTAGGACTATCAAGATTTGTTTGACATGTTCCATATTCTAACTGTGAAGCGATGTACGAATACAATTGAATGTACATAAATACAATACAATACTGTACTCTTAGCCTCGCTAGTGACTAGTGAAGGGCTTTATATGAAGTGTGGCATTGTATGGGGCAGAAACATGAACATTACGATGAAGTGAAGAGAAGCGAATAGGAGCAATTGAAATGTGGATATGGAGAAGAATGGAACGTGTGAAGTGGACAGACAGAATAAGAAATGAAGCTGTTTTGGAAAGAGTGGGTGAAGAAAGAATGGTGCTGAAACTGATCAGAAAGAGGAAAAGAAATTGGCTAGGTCACTGGTTGAGAAGAAACTGCCTTCTGAAGGGTGCACTGGAAGGAATGGTGAACGGCAGAAGAGTTCGGGATGGAAGAAGATACCAGATGATAGACAACATTAAGATATATGGATCATATGAGGAGACAAAGAGGAAGGTAGAAAATAGGAAAGACTGGAGAATGCTGGGTTTGCAGTGAAAGACCTGCCCTTGGGCAGAACACTATGAATGAATTACTACTAATACTACAATTATTATTATTATTATTATTATTATTATTATTATTATTATTATTATTATTATTATTATTATAACCGTAAGGTCGACATTCGCACGTTTCAACTCAACTAATGGCGATCGGTTTTAAAAGGCGATAAAATCATAGCATGGCTTCCTCCGACGGAAGTAAAACTGTCCAAGTCGTATATTTACGGTACGTAATAGAATCGTATCTCTGACAGAGGGTTACAGACAAAATTTTTCGGCCATTCATCACCCAGTTAAGAGGTTAGGTACAGCATACAGTAGTAAAATGTTTGGAAATATTCAACATTTTTTCCTCCACAACTGTATCTTCACAATAATGAAAGTTGGTATGTGTAAAATACTGTCCTTCTGCTATATGAAAAAAAAAAACATTTTTAAGATTAAAAATAATTATTTATATTTTTTTCTTTTCAAAATTCATAATGGTGGTAGTTCACTGTGCAGTGATGTAGCGTTTTCCTCATAACCCATAAACTTGTTAACTTTTTCATGTTATCTCTCTTTTATTTTATTGCTGAAACTCATGTTTACAATATCATGCACTTTCGACTACCTACATTCCTTAATAAATAATATTTTTTTTTATTTTGTGTTTTAAATAAAATACTGATATTTGACAATTCTTTAAATGAATTTATTTTTTATCAGACAATCTATCAAAGGTAGAGAAGTGATCTTGCATCATATTGTAGATATAACACACACAAAAAATTTCATCACAGAATGTTGAATAGTTTTTTAGTTGTGTGAGAAACGCTTCATCACTGCACAGTGAACAGAATTTTGAAAAAGAAAAAAAAAATGTAAGTGATTTTTTAAAAATCATGAAAATATTTTTGTCTGATAGCGGAAGGACAGTGTTTTACACATACTAATTTTCATTATTGTACAAGATATAGTAATGGAGGAAAAAATTTTTGAATATTTCCAAAATTTTACTGTTGTAAGCTGTACCTAACCCCATAAGTTTAAACGCTGAATTACCTCTTCAGTTGAAAGTGTTATGATGGAGGGGACTTGTAGCTACAAAAGTTGGATATGTTTACCCCTAAGACGCGGTGTAGATACCCAAACATCTGAAATTACATTTTATTGTAAAAATCTCAAGTAATACATATTTGTATTGATATTTTTCCTAAGATATCTGTTAAATTGTGAAACTCTTTCAACGTGAAAGCTACCGTTACGAAGAAGGGCAAACGTTTATTCTAAAGGTACAAGAAACGTCACACAGCATCCACTCTTCAACTCGTGAGTCTCTTCCACCGTTACACGTTGTGTCTAAATGAGCAAAAAGACTATTCAAGATGTATGAATCTCATTAGCCGCAGGATAATGAAATTTGTCTTCAAAGTTGTCGTCTAACAGAGCTTTCTGCAACAAAAGCATTTTAATTCGTGCATCCGAACAGAACACAACTGCGTTCCCACCAACACAACTGCGTTAGTTTTGTACCCTTGTCCTTTCCCTGTTGTCTTACATGTGTCCCTCCGTATTTCATTTATTTCCGTGTCCCCTTTGAAACCTTTTCCTGTCATATGCATTATGCAAAAAAAGTTTTTGTTTCAATCATTCTACCTGGTAAACTAGTCAGGGCAGAATCTAAATGTAAATGAAGTAGGTAGATATAAAATATCTTTTGCACAGCTCGAGAAACAAGGCAATATTAGAAGAGCAACAATCGTCATATTCTTGTCATTTGCATATCAAGTGAAGAGTTGTATTATGCATAACCGGAATTATATGGGGCCTTCCTGTGAACTGCTAGAAAAAAAGGGTAGGCCTATTATGTTAATTGAAGTATTTTAATGGAGGCAATTCCTTGCCTTGGAACTTGTTCCAGATAAGAAAATCTGTAGAAGTAATTTGAACGAAAACCATAAAAATTGTTTGTGCGAGATCGTGCGTATTTGCTTGGTTTCCGCACAAAACAAATCCGTGGAAGGTCTAAAATTCCACATTCAGTATTCCCAACCTAACACACATAACAATTTCCCTCTTCTTACCGCTTAAGTGACATATTGATTTTACTGCTTTAGGCTTTTAACATATTATTTTAGACACGTTCAATATAGTAATAATTATAAATTGGAAACTTACCACTGCAATTTCACCTATATTGCACTGTTAATTATTGTTTTTAAATATTTGCAAAAATTAAGTAAACTCTACAACTCCACTAAAGTTACTGCATTCGTGATGCAAGTAACATTAAGGAAGCCGTGAAAAAATCAACAAGACTGGCAAAATTAAACTTGCCGATGTTATTACTGCAATATGTTATATAAATAATATTGTTATAATATTAAAATGAAAAATAAATCATTACATAACCTTACCGTTTGTTTTAAGTTCGCATTTATAGACTGGGGGGGAAAAAAAAGACAGACGTATATCACGGCCTGCTGGAGTATAGTAAACACAGAAAATATTTTAAAGCAACAATGTTGAAGATAGATATTTTCGTTTTGCAAATTTGCCGTCATTGAACAGAAACAAAGATGGAGATTTCATTGCAACTAATTAGAAATTCCTCTTTCAGATATGTAATAAACGATCTTCGCACAAAATAATGTACGATACCCGAGCGGTATGTTTTCTTTCAATTCTCGGAAATTAAAAAAGTTCAACTACGTTTCGCTTTTTCAAACTTTTCCTCGAACATGAAAACTTCAACATACCGCTCTTGTAACGCATATTACTATTTCATAAGTTCGTTAGCACTTGTACTTTATCACTGCATGCTTACACGTATTATCTATACTAATAATAAATCTGTAGCCAAAATTTTTCTGATAATTTTCGATTTTCCAAAAATAATTGGTGTTAACATGTATAATTAACCATCCTGAAACCGAAAATCGCTTTTTTTTTTTATTTTTGTTTGTATGTCTGTCTGTCTGTCTGGATGTTTGTTACCTTTTCACGCGATAATGGCTGAACCGATTTAATGAAAATTGGAATATAAATTAAGTTCGTTATAACTTAGATTTTAGGCTATATGGCATTCAAAATACTTTATTTAAAAGGGGGGTTATAAGGGGGCTTGAATTAAATAACTCGAAATATCTCCCTTATTATTAATTTTCATGAAAAATGTTATATAACAAAAGTTTCTTTAAAAATAATTTCTGATAAGTTGTATTCTATACAAAATTTTTATAGGACTGATATTTAATGAGATAAATGAGTTTTAAAATTACAATAACAACGCCATCTAAGGCACTGTACCGAAATAAAAATAAATGACTTCGTCTATAAGGGGCCTTGGACAACAACAATCGAAAGCTATTAAACATAGCCTACAGAGAATGTTTCCGTGTTTGTATGAAGTAATATCGGAAGTTAATCAATTGTTTAATTATTATTTCACCATTGGAAAGTGTAGTTTCTCTAGATGGACATAATTCTACAATGTTATTACAGTAACTTCTGAAACATATAGCAAGTAAAATAAAATATACACATTAAAACTAAATGATATGTCAATCTTCATTAAACTATGGTTGCATGTAATAACAATTAAGAATCATGTTAAAGGAATTGTCATTGCACCAAATAATTGCTCTCTGGACCAAAATGATCGCATTTTAATTATTTAAATAGAATTTAAATAAAGTAAAACATTAAACGATGTATCCTTCTATCAAACACGAATGTTCCCTGGATCAAACATCCTATTTTAATTATGTAATTACTTCATATTTATTTCTAACAGGTGCAACGGAGCGCACGGGTTCGGCTAGTTAATTTATAAAGTACTAAGAAAATTGACCATTGGTCAATATTGGGAATCTGAGGGCATAAACAAATGTATTTACTGTGTTATTTCCAAAGATTGTAATAGTAAGTGGCCACCGGCGTAGCTCAGTCGGCTAAGGTGCTTGCCTGCCGATCCGGAGTTTCGCTCGAGTGCGGTTCGATTCCCGCTTGGTCTGATTACCTGATTGGTTCTTTTCCGAGCTTTTCTCCAACCGTAAGACAAATGACATCAGGTAATCTATGGCGAATCTTCGGCCTCATCTCGCCAAATATCATCTCGCTATCGCCAAACCATAGTAATGTATACAGTGTCGTTAAATAACCAACTGCAAAAAACTAGTGTTGTGGGATTTAATCGATTAATCGATCAATTTCTGTTGTAAGATTAATCGATCAAAATATTTAATCGAATAATCAAGTCGATTAAAATTGATCGGTTGTAGTTGATATTAATTATTATTGCGTTAATACAAACTCATACTCATACTATTTTTCTCTCGGAAATAGCTTACTTAAAAGCATAATAGTAGGCCCCTGCTGTTATTTCCTAACTGTAAACCAACTAGCTTAGGGAAAGTATTTGCACAAACACTTCAGAAAGAGATGGAGGTATGAGGACACTGACCTAGTCTACCTTTATTGAAAGTTGAAACACAATGCGAAACCCTTGTTAAGTTTTAGGCTATTGTTTTCCAAGAAAACTTCTACCTTGTTGTCAGTCAGCTCATTTCCTAGCATATGAAATACATATTTTTCTGGGATTCGTCCCCCTCATCCCTTATAAAATAGCCATGTCTACACTGCAAATGAGAGCGTAACTACCTTCTTCTCTTTCTAAAATCTGGTAATTCGATTATAATAGGGGCCAGTCTTCTTTTCGACCGCTGTAGTTTTGTAGTTGCAGTTTCTATACTGAGTTTATATATTAAGGTTGTGTGTTTAGTTTGATAAAGAAAAAAAAATCAATTTTGTGTGGTTTGTGAAAAGTGTAAACTCCATTATGTCATATGAGAATTCGAAAAGTAAATTCGGTGAAACATTTGGATTTAAATTGAACGATCGTGGAGAAGTGCTTGACAGAAAAAAAAAGTATTTTTTGTGTTAAGTATCCAGGAAATATTGTTACTAAACATAGAGCGGCACTTAATTCAGAGCATGTGAATGCACTCACATGTTTAAAATCATGGATGATGCAGTATTAACTAGGTGAGTCTTCATACTTTTTGTTATTTACGTTTGTCTAGAAAATTCCCGGAGAAATTGACACAAATTATAAGCCTCATAATAAATATGTTAGTAAGTAATTAAAATAGTTATTTTGTAATATAACGATACAATACATAGATATACAGTATTTAATACTTACGCTTATCACCGAACACAAGTTAAATTTAACAATAATTGTGTATTATACTATATTAAAACATTTTTTCAACTCGATCAAAACTCGATTAATCGATTAAATTCAAATAGTTAATTAATTAAAATTTTGATAGATCAACAGCACTACAAAAAACTAGTACTTATAAATGGCTTTTAGAGAACCTGGAGGTTCATTGCCACCCTCACATAAGTCCGCTATCGGTTCCTATCCTGAGCAAGATTAATCTACTCCCTATCATCTTATCCCACCTCCTTCAAATTTATTTTAATATTATCCTCCCGTCTGCGTCTCAGCCTTCCCAAAGGTCTTTCTTGCTCAGATCTTCCAACTAACATTCTATATGGATTTCTGGATTCACCCCTAGTCTACGTGCTACATACCCATTCCATCTCAAACGTCTGGATTTAATATTCCAATTATGTTAGGTGAAGAATACAATGTATACAGTTCTCCGTTGTGTGACTTTCTTCATTCTCCTGTAACTTCATTCCTCTTAGCCCCAAATATTTTGTTAAGCTCGTAATTATAGGATTCGACGATTCCCTCGTCACTTTTTTCATTCCTTCGATGTTCTCAGCTATCTCATTTTTATGGTCTATAATTTTTGCAGCCCATTTTTTTTTAAGTCTCGCTAAACACCGGGACAACATAACAGGCGAGCCTGCAGTAATGGACGTTATTAACAGCGATTTAAAGGGGGCTAATTAACAGGGGTAGTGGGCGTGGTCACGGAAGCATGGCGCTTACGGTCTTGACTCGCCCAGTTCGAATCCCGCCCAAGTCATGGATGTTTGAGCGTTGTTTTCATCTGCCAATCATCATATCCATCGCCGCCATCATCCGTAATTATGTGAAAGGGGTGTTAACCTGGATCTTCCGCTAGGGGGGCATGGACGGTCACAATGTCCAATTTATACTCATAAGATCTGAATTAAGCTGTTATTTGTGGATCTAATGAATATTATGCAGTTGTTCATATATTCCTCGTATAAAAGGAATTAACAGAACCCACACTCATAATATAGCTATTGTTATACATTGCGTCCTTAATGTTTCTAAATTAGGACGTTGAAAGTTGATATGGAAAGCCGGAAAATTGAGTACTGCAAATAGTAAACCATGAAAGTGTCAAAAATAAAATTGTTCAGTATTACAGAAAACAAGAAACTAGTTCGATTAATTAAAATGTGTCTCAGTGAAACGTACAGCAGAGTTCGTATAGGTTAATTTTTGTCTAATGCGTTTCCAATTCACTGTGGGCTAAAGCAAGGAGATGCACTATCACCTTTACTTTTTAACTTTGCTCCAGAGTATGCAATTAGGAAAGTCCAGGATAACAGAGAGGGTTGGGAATTGAACGGGTTATATCAGCTGCTTGTCTATGCGGATGACGTGAATATGTTAGGAGAAAATCCACAAACGATTAGGGAAAACACGGGAATTTTACTGGAAGCAAGTAAAGAGATAGGTTTGGAAGTAAATACCAAAAGGACAAAGTATATGATTATGTCTCGTGACGAGAATATTGTACGAAATGGAAATATAAAAATTGGAAATTTATCTTTTGAAGAGGTGGAGAAGTTCAAATATCTTGGAGCAACAGTAACAAATATAAATGATACTCGGGAGGAAATTAAACACAGAATAAATATGGGAAATGTCTGTTATTATTCGGTGGAGAAGCTTTCATCATCCAGTCTGCTGTCAAAAAATCTGAAAGTTAGAATTTATAAAACAGTTATATTACCGATTGTTCTTTATGGTTGTGAAACTTGGACTCTCACTTTGAGAGACGAACATAGGTTAAGGGTGTTTGAGAATAAGGTGCTTAGGAAAATATTTGGGGCTAAGAGGGATGAAGTTACAGGAGAATGGAGAAAGTTACGCAACACAGAACTGCACGCATTGTATTCTTCACCTGACATAATTAGGAACATAAAATCCAGACGTTTGAGATGGGCAGGACATGTAGCACGTATGGGCGAATCCAGAAATGCATATAGAGTGTTAGTTGGGAGGCCGGAGGGAAAAAGACCTTTAGGGAGGCCGAGACGTAGATGGGAAGATAATATTAAAATAGATTTGTGGGAGTTGGGATATGATGATAGAGAATGGATTAATCTAGCTCAGAATAGGGACCAATGGCGAGCTTATGTGAGGGTGGCAATGGACCTCCGGGTTCCTTAAAAGCCAGTAAGTAAGTATTACAGAAAAACATTATTAATAGAGATGCACAAATCTCGTCTCGTCATTCTCGTCCGTTTCGAGTCTCGCTCATCATTCTCGAAATAGCATTTGGTCGGCGTGGAAAGATTTCGTAACTTAGAATAACATACATCATTGAAATAAATAACATTATAAATGTTTAAATGAAACAAAAAGACAAAACAGAACAGTATCAGTTATCAAAATGTTCTGGTTCTATTAGCCTATATGATATTACCTGTGGTTATATAAATAGAAAAAAAAACTCACTAAAATCCGTTCAGCCGTTTTCCCGTAATTTCCATTACCAGTATTCCAATTCTTTAGGAACGAAAGGTTTACCTCCACCTATGAATAATTACCACTTAGTAATACATAATACTTCATGTAATGAATTAACAAATAATTATAGTAATTGCTCACATGTAAGACCTTCCACACAAGTTAAATGTTTAGGAATTATTATAGATCAGTATTTACGTTGGGATAAACAAATTGATTTCATGTGTACAAGTATAAGAAAGACAATTTATAAATTCATAATACTTCGAAATTTTATCACTAAGGGGGCATTGAGAATAATATTTTTAGCTTTGGTGCAATCATTAATACAATACGGTATAATAAATTGGAGTGGAGTAGCATCATCGGTACTTAATCCATTAATTTTATTACACAGAAGATTAATAAAAATTTGTCTGACCAAAAATATGGATTACCCAACAAATTTAATTTATACAGAGTTTAATGTATCAACTATTGAAGAAATTTATAAATCTAGTTTACTAACTTACTACCACAGAAATCAAATAAAACATAAGTCTAATCGACATGAATATCGTACTCGAAGATATTTTCTACTTTCCCATTAATTGAGCCTAAATATCATACAAGTCTACTTTCCCATTAATTGAGCCTAAATGTCATACAAGTGCAGCTCTTAAACGTGGTGCTAGTTTCGGCCCAAAACTTGATAATAAAATTGCAAACCATTTTCCAAATTTGAAATATTTTAAAATTGAAGCTTTTAAAAAATATATTTATAAAATTATTCATGATATTAATAAGTGTATTTTTTTACCTTTTATTTCTGTCGACTATATTCATGTTTTTATTGAATCTCACTGGCTTCTGTCTTATTGTCAATTTATATTAAATGTGCATTTTTCTTTCTTTTTCTCTTTCTTCTTCTTTTTTTTTTTTTTTTTTTGCTCTTGTGTGTTGTTTATTGGTTCGAATTAAGTTACTTATTGTACTTAGTAAACTGTCCTTGTAAATTTTGTGTTATATTATTGGCTAAGACGACACCGTACACGA
Source organism: Periplaneta americana (assembly GCF_040183065.1). Taxonomy (NCBI): domain Eukaryota; kingdom Metazoa; phylum Arthropoda; class Insecta; order Blattodea; family Blattidae; genus Periplaneta; species Periplaneta americana. The sequence goes on along the minus strand of NC_091130.1, from coordinate 34,521,973 downwards.
GCCTGGCTCTTACGGTAGTGACTAGAAACATTTTTGTTTTATAAATTTAATTTGTACTCACTAGCTAGCTAGTTAAATAAATAAATAAAATAAATAAAGAAATAAAATTATATATACAGATTTTCTTCTAGTTTTCGGCAAATAACGAACAACGAACTACCTTCGATCGTGATCTATCTTTACCCACTCGGTAATAAAGTTGCAGTTTTGTACGTCATTATATACAGTAATATACTATTAATATTCTATTTCTTAACAAAATAATTCACTTTTAAAAGAGCGTTATGCATCGTTTGTCAATTGTTAGAAAAAGTTGAAATAAAATTACAGTAAGTAATTCATTTTTGAAACGGTGTTAAAAGTAAACTACTCTTATACATCACTGATTTCTAAACTACTGTTCATTCTCTCGTCAGTGACAATCTAAACCAGCGGTGACCAAAGCGGGTGTCGTGATTACATCGTGTAATCACAGACATTCAAACGGGTACGAGGAGTTTCCTGTACATTGCTGTGTGTTTCATTCACGTACTGAAGGCAAGCAGTGGCGGTATCATGTCGCACTACAAACTCTCTCTACAAGCAGTAAGAGGTGGTTTCGTAAAGAATGAGAAACAGAACTTTTTTTTGTTCTGTCGGACAAAATGTAACATATTTACTTTGCTCAACCGTTCAATTGGGAGTATATAGAAACATTAATTGCCACGCTGAATAATGTATTATTATTATTATTATTATTATTATTATTATTATTATTATTATTATTATTATTATTATTATTATTATTACTGACCACTAAGTATGTGTTTCTACAATTCTTCTGTACGTGCATGAATATTAATATTTTCAGATCTTGTCCCTAGAAGGATAAATTATTAGGTCTTATCCTATTTTAATCTTCTTAATCTTTAGATGAGAGTAACTATTTATTAGTTATTCATTTAATAATAATATTGTAGAAAAACTGATCCAATATTATGTGCCAACGAACTGTTAAACGCCAGGAATTGACATGTCTTAAATCATAGCCAGGAAGAGAAAGATGAGAAGAAATAAGTAAGCTACCTAATGAGGTTTGAAATATCTCGTGCCCTAAAGCCTTTTAATAGAACAGAATTTCTGAAAAAAGTAATGATTAAAATAGCTTAAATAACTTGTCCATAAAAAGTTTTTAATTTTGGAAAACTACAAATTTCTCGACCAAGTATCGAGAGAAGAATTTAGAAAATTCCTGATTATATTCAAGAGGAAGGTTTAAAAAAAGAAGCAAGAAAAATCGTATATTATTCACTGGCTCTTGATGACAGCAGTGACATTACTGATACAGCAAAGCTTGAGATTTTTATCCGCGGGATTGATCAAGATGTTAGTACAGGAACCACCACTGGTTGTAGTTTTCATGCCAACTACCTTTCCTCCGTCTCCTTACTTCATAGACTGACTGCCGCATGTAATCACTGCAGTTCGAGTTTTGGTCACCGCTGATCTAAACCATGACTTTAGGTCTATTCCTAGCAATTAATTAAATGTACCGCTTCACTGCTAAAATTGTTGAATTACTCTGCCCTTGACAACGAAAACATTACCAATAATAACATTCCAACATATGTTAATTTGCCACTTCTTCACAACCAACACATTGCTGAGAATAGGCGGCCTACAATTTGAAATTGAAATGTTCGTATTTACTCTGATAGATTCTATTTCATGAAGAGAAGATTGTGGTTTCTTTTTTACCATTAGCAATATGTCAAGCTTCAAATCGTTGTCAGTGGACGGTATACCAGATCTTATAATGTTTCTGACATGTAAATTTACTCTGAATTTCGCTTCTATTCCGCTCACAGTTCACCTAGTAATAGGTGGCCGATTTGAAGAGGTTTAATTAAAAAGTGTGCACATCTCTTCCTGTGCACATCTTTGTCACCGAATCCTTTCATCATCAACACCTCAATTCACTCATTTTCTCTTAAATATTTTATGTTGAATTCATCACACATAACACAAAAATTAACGAAATGTATAAAACAATTAAATGGTTACCATACTAACCATTCTTCTGTGTAAAACAAACGAAGTATTTCATAGCAATACAAAAATATACTCTTTCATGTTATATTAAGGGACGCTGGGACTATATTTTGAAACTTGTAAAGTTTTGGATCAATTACTTTCAAATTCGACGTAAATTGAAGTGGGTAGGCATTGGATACATACGTACATACTTTAAAATTAGGTGGATTTATTGTATCTGTACATTTAAATAATAACCTAGTACCTAATATAATCAAATTTCATGCATTAGTTTCTTAGATATCAATTTTCACTTATTTGATAGTGTAATACCAGCCTAAATAGAAAGTTTGACGTGTCTGTGCTATTTTTCCAAATCCCCCTAATTCAATTTTAAGCCACCGGCGTGGCTCAGTCAGTTAAACCTCAAATTCGCAATGTATCCTATAGGATACAACAAGTTAATAGGCTATATGCTATAATTTTAATAGAACAATAGAAAAAAAATTGGTAGGAAAATTAAATTTCACAATACTATAATATTGTACAACATATAAAATATGGACATTGCGATAATTGTTTTCTTTACAGTCCGACATGGTTTAATAAACTAGTGTGAGAAATGAAGTTTTGCCAATTTAAGGGTTAAGGCGCTTGCCTACCGGTCTGAAGTTGCGCTCGGGCGCGGGTTCGATCCCCGCTTGGGCTGTTTACCTGGTTGGGTTTTTTCCGAGGTTTTTCCCAACCGTAAGGTGAATGCCAGGTAATCTATGGCGAATCCTCATCCTCTTCTCGCCAAATACAATTCCACTATCACCACTCTCATCGACGTTATGGGTCGTATTCATAGACGAGACTTTGGACCAAAGTTGACTTTGGAAAGTACAAAGTCACCATTTTCCTATTCACAGTCGACACTTCGATGAAAGTAAACTTCAATCGTTTTACTTCGAAGTCGCCGAAAATCTAGACTTTGACTTTGGTTAGTGGACAAAAGGAAAATGACTGATATTTGGGAAATTGTTGAATTTTCCGAGAATATTGAAGATATCTAGTAGATTATTAAAGCTGCTCATGTTCCTTAGCTTATTATTATAGATTATAAATTCAAATCAAGCTACAGATTTGATAATCAGACAGTATTAAATGTACTCATGTTTCAATTTTCATTTATGAATAATCAAAGAAGATTATCTATTCCACCAACAAATAATACAACTTATTTCATCGCGATTTTAAGCTATATGTAAGGATTAATAGCTTAATATTGATTCTTACTATTTAATTTTATAGAGGATAGGTTATACAGTTGGAAATGCAGTTAATTTATAATCCTTGCGGTCGTCATAATAATGTTTTCTGCATATTGATTTCAGATAATTTTTAAGCAGTTTCTGCAGACATGCAGGGAATACTCTGCCAACTGTCAGCAGGATAATATGTCTCTTTCATAGTCTGTCATTGGTGGCATCTTATCTTCCATATATTCACAACAAAATTATTTTACAATGGAATAATTTCAGGGCTTAATGTGAAACTAACATAACTGCAATAGATGTTTTATTCACAACAAAATTCTTAACAGGCAATACTATTTCAGATGAACTATACCATCACGTTTTGTATTTATGAATTGTTGACTGTTCGAACTGAGTTACGATTTTTTTGTGACCAAGTAGAAGAACAAATTATTATCGATTGGTGTAAAGACCTAAAAATGTCAATTTTTGTACTTGCGTTAGTTTCACAATAAGCCCTCGAATAATATTATTCTTATGTAAAGCTGCAAGAACGGTTAACAATTGCTTAACATGTACCGATGTTCAATTGTTTCATTGATTTGTGACTCATAAGATGGCTTTGATTGTGGAAATGCCTACTCTGTTTCAACTATCTATTAATTTAATTCGTTTAGAAGGCAGTGATTTTGATTGCCAACATTAGAACAAGATCGTCAAATCTCTACTTACCGAAGTCAAAGTCAAAGTTAAAGTCTCAGAAGTATTGTCTATGAATAAGACTTTCAACAACGTTAAACTTTACTAAGAAAGTAACTTTGTTAAAAGTCCTATTCATAGACAAAACTTCTGAGACTTTGACTTTGACTTTGGTAAGTCGAGATTTGACGATCTTGTTCTAATGTTGGCAATCAAAGTCACTGCCTTCTAAACGAATTAAATTAATAGATCGTTGAAATAGAGTAGGCATTGCCACAATCAAAGCCATCTTTTGAGTCACAAATCAATGAAAGAATTGAACATCGGTACATGTTAAGCATTGTTAACCGTTCTTGCAGCTTTACATAAGTATAATATTATTCGAGAGCTTATTGTGAAACTAACGTAAGTACAAAAATTGACATTTTTAGGTCTTTACACCAATCGATAATAATTTGTTGTTCTATCTGGCCACAAAAAATCGTAACTCAGTTCGAACAGTCTTGTATATAACACAATTCATAACTACAAAACATGATGGTATAGTTTATCTGAAATAGTATTGCCTGTTAAGAATTTTGTTGTGAATAAAACATCGATTGTAGCTACGTTAGTTTCACATTAAGCCCTGAAATTATTTCCTTGCCTGCATGTCTGCAGAAACTACTTAAAAATTATCTGAAATCAATATGCAGAAAACAGTATTATGACGACCGCAAGGATTATAAATTAACGGCATTTCCAACTGTATAACCTGTCCTCTATAGAATTAAATAGTAAGAATCAATATTAAGCTATTAATCCTTACCCATAGCGTAAAATCGCGATGAAATACAGTAAGCTGTATTATTTATTGATTATTCAACAATGAAAGTTGAAACATGACGAGGATATTTAATACTGTCTGTTTATCAAATCTGTACCTTGATTTGAATTAATAATCTATACTAATAATAAATCTGTAACCGAAATTTTTCTGGTAATTTTCGATTTTACAAAAATAATTGGTCCTAACATATATAATTAACCACCCTGAAACCGAAAATCGCTTTTTTGAAATTTTTGTTTGTATGTCTGTCTGTCTATGTTTGTTACCTTTTCACGCGATAATGGCTGAACGGATTTCGATGAAAATTGGAATATAAATTAAGTTCATTGTAACTTAGATTTTAGGCTATATGGTATTCAAAATACATTATTTAAAAGGGGGGTTATAAGGGGGGCTGAATTAAATAAATCGAAATGTCTCGCTTATTATTGATTTTTATGAAAAATGTTACATAACAAAAATTTCTTTAAAAATCATTTCCGATAAGTTGTAGTCTTTGAAAAATTTTGATAGGACTGATATTTAATGAGATAAATGAGTTTTAAAATTGAAATAACTGCCATCTAAGGCCGTGTAATGAAATAAACAAATGACTTCGTCTATAAGGGGCCTTGGTCAACAACAATCGAAAGCTATTAATCATAGCCTACAGAAAATGTTTCTGTGTTCGTATGAAGCAATATCGGAAGCTAAATTAACCAATTTGTATAATTAATTATTATTTCACCATTGGAAAGTGTAGTTTCTCTGCATGGACATAATGGTGTAATGTTATTACAGTAACATCTGAGTGAATTGAGGACAGGTAAGATTAAAATAGCTTCTTATGCACAGAAAACTTGATAGGCTATTCCGTGTATTCGTTTCTTGTATTTCTTAAAATAATGTTTATCTCAGAGAATTAACGACCAACGAGAGTGTATTGATTTAGTATGCAGTAATAATACGTTAGCTTAGCATTTCATTATTTTATAATCCAAATTTTAACTATACTCAATTGAATCGAGCTAAAATACATAAAATACATATGCATTAAATGCAATGCAAAAAATTTGGGTAATGAACCAAGCAGATTATGTTGCCCTGTTGTAAAATAAAATTTGTTCCTCCTGAGATTCAAGATCCCCATAACAAATTGAAAACTTACTTATCGGGATACATCCGTTATCAACACACTTTTTATATAATATAATATAATATAATATAATATAATATAATATAATATAATATAATATAATATAATATAATATAATATAATATAATATAATATAATATAATATAATATAATATGATATAAGTTATTTAAGTTATTTGAAGGGTTCAGAACCATAGTGGGCCAAGCGCCATTTATTGAATACGTAGAAAACAAGAGTTAAAATTAAGTTATTACCATAATTCAATGGAAACATATAACAAGTAAAATAAAGTATACACATTAAATGTAAATGATGTCAATGTTCATTGAGCTATGGATGCATGTAATAAAAATTAAGAAACATGTTACAGGAATTGTCATTGCACCAAATGAGTGCTCTGTGGACGAAAATGATTCCATTTTAATTATTTAAATATAATTTAAATTAAGTAACATATTAAACGATTTATCCTTCTATCAAACACGAATATTCCCTGCATCAAATGTCCTATTTTAATTATGTAATTACTTTATATTTATTTCTAACGGGTGCAGCGGAGCGCACGGGTACGGCTAGTCTATAATAATATGCTAAGGAACATGAGCAGTTTTAATAATCTCCTAGATGTCTTCAATATTCTCGGTAAATTCAACAATTTCCCAAATATCAGTCATTTTCCTTATGTCCACGAACGAAAGTCAAAGTCAAAGTCTAGATTTTCGGCGACTTCGAAGTAAAGTCACGATTGAAGTTTACTTTCGTCAAAGTGTCGACTTTGAATAGGAAAATGGTGACTTTGTACTTTCCAAAGTCAACTTTGGTCCAAAGTCTCGTCTATGAATACGACCCTAAATAATGTAGTAGTTTGATACTTACTTACTGGCTTTTAAGAAACCCGGATGTTCATTGCCGCCCTCACATAATCCCGCCATAGTAGTTGATACAGCGTCATTAAATAACCAACTAAAAGAAATTCAATTTTAATTTCAATTATGCGTTACCCTTCAAAAGTCCTGCATAATTACACAACTAAAACTTATTTTATTTAAAACAACTGCTAAATTACCAGAGTTCCTCTTTTGACTTCGAAATTATTGTAAAACCGAAAAAAGAAACAGATGACAAGAACATACTACCGACTTCAAGCTTGAGGGTCGCGTAGTAAATGAATACCTTCCTCGGCAGAAACGAGTAGGATCCGATAATATATGCAGTTGGGCTACACCTTTAAATAAAATAACAGGGTCCTACAGACTCTCCACCCTACCTTCTTTGCATGTACTGCGTGCTCAGAAAGAAGTCCTTTATTATTAAGCACACTAAATTGCCTATTATCGCAAGACTGGTCCTACCTAAAGGCATGCAGATCTGTTCTACCTTCTACTTATTTATCCACCTTTCCTCTCGCCTGTTTAACTACCTGGAGGGTTGTCACCTAACGGAAAGAAACAATTCACTGCCTCAAAAGACTGCAGAGGAAGCAAAGGAAACAAAAAAATAAGCCAGCACGAAAATAGTATAGAATAATTACAGTGTTCAGTGCTCTCGACATGTCACCAGGTTTGGGAAAGCGAGTAACAAAATTGTCTGCGTATGAAGATATATTGTAATATAGCGTGCCTATACATGGGACTTGTGTATGACTTGGGAATAAAGTCGCTTTAATAAATGTGTAGGAAAGAATACATATCAATGAAGTTGCAGTAATCATCATCATTAACGTCAAACTCGATTATTACAAAGAACGCCTCGTTGTGGCACGTCTTGCTTTGTACTTAAGTAATGTGATTTTCATTATGATTTGACAGGCTTTGTGGTTTCTTTGCACTACAGAGTTAAGCATATGTATTTTCTGCACTGTATGTTGGGTGGATGTATCAGGTGGTAATGAACCAACCATAAAGAATATAGTGAATTTAGCCATTGAAAAACTCATGCAGCAATGAAACTTTCAAACACAAATTCGTTAATCTTGTTCGATTTTATTTTAGCGTGTACCAATCTAATCTGTTCTACTCCGATCTGATCTATTCTATCGTTGGCGGGCACTTTTCTCAATCTATTTTCCCCAAAGATAGTATTTCTAATAATAACTCTCACGAAATAAAATTTTCCCAAAGTCAAATTTCGTAAAGGCCATTTTCCCCAAATTATTAATCTCACAACAACAAAGTGAGTGAGGTTTAGCAAGACAAGTTGTAGCATACCTATATCTATATTCTTATTAGAGGATCTCGCCATCCTCTGTTGAATATTGTGTAACCAATGACTTTGTGTAGTCATGACGTAGATACTTAATAATGGAGAAAAACTTAGAATGATGTCAATGACAAGAAATTGCAACAAGTTTGGAATAATGTCTGTAACAAGAAATTACAACAAATTTGGAATTATGTCAATGACAAGAAATTACAACAAATTTGGAATTATGTCAATGACAAGAAATTACAACAAACTTGAAATTATGTCAATGACGAGAAATTACAACAAACTTGGAATTATGTCAATGACAAGAAATTACAACAAATTTGGAATAATGTCAATGACAAGAAATTACAACAATTTTGGAATTATGTTAATCACAAGAAATTATAACAAATTTGGAATTATGTCAATCACAAGAAATTACAACAAACTTGGAATTATGTCAATGACAAGAAATTACAACAAACTTGGAATTATGTCAATGACAAGAAATTACAACAAACTTGGAATTATGTCAATGACAAGAAATTACAACAATTTTGGAATTATGTCAATCACAAGAAATTATAACAAATTTGGAATTATGTCAATGACAAGAAATTACAACAAACTTGGAATTATGTCAATGACAAGAATTTACAACAAACTTGGAATTATGTCAATGACAAGAAATTACAACAAACGTAGAATTATGTTAATGACAAGAAATTACAACAAACGTAGAATTATGTTAATGACAAGAAATTACAACAAACTTGGAATTATGTCAATGACAAGAAATTACAACAATTTTGGAATTATGTCAATCACAAGAAATTGCAGCAAACTTGGAATTATGTCAATTACAAGAAATTACAACAAACTTGAAATTATGTCAATGACAAGAAATTACAACAATTTTGGAATTATGTCAATCACAAGAAATTACAACAAATTTGAAATTATGTCAGTAACAAAAAATTAAAACAAATTTGCCGGCAACAGAAAACATACAGAAGTGTCATTACGGTAGCCTACAGTAGGCCTACAGTATCATGTTGGAGGAAAATATAATACTGAAAATTAGGTTTTGGTACCTGAGGCACAGAGAAAAATGGATAGAGAAAAATAGAATGGTTAAACTAAATGACTATTTTATAGATACGCGGTATCATTTTTTATCCATCCATTATTATTATTATTAATTTAGTGTTCTGCCCAAGGGCAGGTCGTTCCCTGCAAACCTAGGAGTCTCCAATCTTTTCTATTTTCTGGCTTCCTTTTCGTTTCCTCATATGATCCATATATCTAAATGTTGTCTATGATCTGATATCTTCTTCTACCCCGAACTCTTTTCTCGTTCGCCATTCCTTCCATCCTTCCAGTGCATCCTTCAGTAGGCAGTTTCCTCTCAGCCAGTGACCCAACCAATTCCTTTTCCTCTTCCTGATCATTTTCAGCACCATTCTTTCTCCACCCACTCTTTTTAACACAGCTTCGTTTCTTATTCTGCCTGTCCACTTCACACGCTCCATTCTTCTCCATATCCACATTTCAAATGCTTCTATTCGCTTCTCTTCACTTCGTCGTAATGTCCATTTTTCGGCCCATATTATTATTGTTATTATTATTATTATTATTATTATTATTATTATTGTTATTGTTACTAGGCCTACTACTACTACTACTACTACTACTACTACCACTACTACTACTACTACCACTACTGCTACTACTACCACTACTACTACTACTACTACTACTACTACCACTACCACTACCACTACCAATACTACCACTACTACTACTACCACCACTACGACTACTACTACTACCACTACTACTACTACCACTACCACTACTACTACTACTATCACCACTACTACCACTACTACTACTACTACCGTGTGCAAATAGTACACTGACGCTCAAAGATATCTGACCATACTAATCGATAGTAATGGATAATTTGTTGGTGTAAGTGTGGCTTCTTTAGTTATTACTTCTATGAATAGATGGCGAAGATAATAGTGTTGCCAATCGTACATAAATAGTATATCCGCATTTTAGAATTAAATTTTTCATATCACTCCACTGGTTGTAAAACAACACTGGGTTGAGCTGGAAACCGCTGATATTGTCAATTATGAGAATAACTTATGCTTAATCTACATAATCATTTTCCCTTACACTTTTTAACCGCCCCTATAATGGTGCCACCTATTGAGAACTGGCGGAACTCTTTCAAAGTTTGTCAGTTTTTTATATATTTCATTCTGACATCCCATGGTTGGAAAGTTCGCTTACACGATCATAAAATCGTAGGTCTGTTATCTTTGAACGCCAGTGTACATTGCTCTATCTGCCTGCCAACATAATAAAGTGAGAACAAGAAGCCTGGAGTCCTTTCGCCTGCCTGAATATTGTAACATAAACTTCTACACTGTGCTAAATCCGGTAATTCCTACTCCTGTAATTCTGCACACCTTCTCTTGCACATGATTTTATTATACCTCGCCTGTATATATTATGTTATAATTAAACACAGTGTAAAATTAAATGTTAGGGCAAGGGCCTCTCTGATTTCACACCTTTCAGATATTAAATTAAGTAACATGTGTTTTCTGGCATGTGCTAATTTTTATAGCGTTATGCAATCGCCAAATTTTAATGACGTTAAAGCTGTAACTTATAATCGAAGCGTTATTATTTTTTATTCCTTTTTTTAATTAATCTTATGTTTATGAGTCGTTTCTTAATTTATTATTATTAAATATGATGAACGTTAAAACTTGTTAAACCAATAACTTTCAACCCTTAAATTGACATTGTATCCTATAGGATACAACGGGTTAATAGACTATCTATATATATGATTTGAACTGGTAATGAAAATTACGGGAAAACGGCTGAACGGATTTTAATAAATGACCTTTCATTTTGAAGATTGGAACCCAAAGTTTTTTTTTTTTCAGAAAAATAGTAGTTTTCAGTGAAATTCAATTTTCCTACATCATTTTCCTATTTTCCAAAATCCAGCTTTCGTCAGTTTTGAGAACTAATTAATTGCATTTCAGAACAAAACAAAACACAGCCTACAATAAACAATAGACTATTACACGAAGGCCATAACCTACAGGATTGCTAACATACTTAGATTTCAGATGGGTCAGATTCTTTCACATCATAATGTCAATATGTCGAACTTCATTTATGTAATTTTTTGATAACGTATAAAAATAATTTACAGGTCTGATTCTCTGGTCTGTAGTTTTCCGAGTACAACTGTGTAATCGATATTAAGAACTACAAAACTTAAGAATGTTTGATGACATTATTACCATTAAAAATGAAATATTATTATAGTTGATGCAACACATAATGGTATACTGATTATATGAAAGTGAAATCTTTTGGGGCCTTAAGTAAGTAGACGCAGAGAAAGAAGATTTTATATTAGATCTTCATTTCTATAATATACTGAGTAACGGATATATATATATATATATATATATATATATATATATATATATATCTTACGTAACAGCATGGTCGATCGACGGATGTTGCGTCAACATTTGTTGAGACTATAAATTAGGAACGCCTATAACATCGACATCAACGTGAAGTTTCGATTTTATGCACGAGAACGTATAATCTCATAAACTTCTTTCCATCTGACTGTAGATAATTATTTTAAGAGAAGTAATATAATGATAACGAGATACTAAGGTTATTGTTATGAACTTAACACTACTTGTATTAAACTTGTAGGATATGTGGAAATCAAACCATAGTATAGATAACATACTGTATCTCTATACTGTGATCAAACAGTTGCTTTCTTCCTGCTCACAAGGAAGCAATGCCATTGTTTAAAACTTCTGTCGTACGTAATTTTGACGTATAATGGATAAACAATTGAGCCTCACTACTTTTCCCGCCAAGAGAGCACCTCCTTCTTCTAGCTATGCCTCCGTCTTTCAGTTGCTCATTATAATAGTCGTGAGAGCTGGTTAGAGCTTATACGCTTGGCCAACTTATTATGAGATATAATTATTTGGAAGTGTACGTCAGATTTATGTATCAATAGTATTAATAGAAAATTCTCTGTTAGTGCAGTTTACTTATTCCCTTAAGTGTGTTTTATCTAACAAAGTAACACTGGATGAAAACTTACGTGGTGATCGACACTACTCTGCAGATAATAGATGAAAGTTTAGATGATGATCTGATGATGACGCTGAAGGCAATGCATATATTGAATATGAAACTTGTGACAATGACAAGGATCTAAGGTACAGTAGGAGAGATTGAGAATCACGTAGAAAGCAAGCGAATGCAGAAAGAAGGCAAAAAACAAGAAAACAGGAAGAAAAGAAAAGGAAAGGAAAAGAAAAGAAGGAAAAGGAAAGGAGAAGGAAAGGAAAGGAGAAGAGAAGAGGGCATGAGGGCAGAGGGCAGCGGGCATGAGGGTAGAGGACATGAGGGCATGAGGGCAGAGGGCATGAGGGCAGAGGGCATGAGGGCATGAGAGTAGAGGGCAGAGGGCATGAGAGTAGAGGGCAGAGGGCATGAGGGCATGAGGGCAGAGGGTATGAGGGCAGAGGGCATGAGGGAAGAGGGCATGAAGGCATGAGGGCACAGGGTAGAGGGCATGAGGACAGAGGGCATGAGGGCATGAGAGTAGAGGGCAGAGGGCATGAGAGTAGAGGGCAGAGGGCATGAGGGCATGAGGGCAGAGGGTATGAGGGCAGAGGGCATGAGGGTAGAGGGCATGAAGGCATGAGGGCACAGGGTAGAGGGCATGAGGACAGAGGGCATGAGGACAGAGGGCATGAGGGCATGAGAGTAGAGGGCAGAGGGCATGAGAGTAGAGGGCAGAGGGCATGAGGGCAGAGGGTATGAGGGCAGAGGGCAGAGGAGAGGAGAGGAGAGGAGAGGAGAGGAGAGGAGAGGAGAGGAGAGGAGAGGAGAGGAGAGGAGAGGAGAGGAGAGGAGAGGAGAGGCGAGGAGAGGAGAGGAGAGGAGAGGATATTTTCATAACTCTAACCTAATCCACAGTAACCTGAAATAGCTATTTCTTCACTCCCACGTGTAAAACCGACTGATCGTTCTGACATTGTTACTTGCGTTTTCGCATTGGAACTGAAGATGTATAAGTTAAATAAAAAGTATTTAGCATGAAGAAAACCATTCAGAGGGGTACGCCTATTTTTCATTATTATGGAAACAAATAACTTCCAAAATGTCTGGTATTCTTCATTGGAAATAAATTTGAAAAAAAAGAAATAATTTGAACTTCTAATGAACTTAGTTAGCAGCATTTGTTGCGCAAGCCACTAGTATGCTACAATTTTAATAGAACAGTAGAAAAAAAAATTGGTAGGAAAATTAAAATATCACAATACTATAATATTGTACAACATATAAAAATATGGACATTGCGATAGTTGTTTTCCTTACGATCCGACAAGGTTTAATAAACTACCTTTGCTAAGTTAAGGATTAACTACATAATTGTTGAAATTTAGGAAGATACTATGTATTCCTTTGTGAGTAGTTTCGACGTTTTCTTTGCCATCGCAACCATAAACAAATCAAACCATATATCCACCTTCGCAGAACATATCAACTCTAACCACAACTGCAACAATTTGAAATATATACGGAAATTTTAGACATTGAACAGAAATGCCAAAAACTAAACCTACTATAATAATAAGAAATATATAACACACATTAGAACACAATATATTATCAACACTCAACTCAATTTCAAAACGCACACCCTATTCGATACAATACTACCAATCACAGACATACATCCACTACTACCCAGACATACACATATACCAGAACGAAAAGAAGCAACAACCACGTGCAAAATCTCACTAGCCTGTTTGAAAATAGCGAACATCACGCTGAAACTGTTCACAAAGATATAGTACCGTAACTTTTTTTATTAATTTAATTCATAGTGTTCTGCCCAAGGCCAGGTCTTTCACTGCAAATCCAGTATTCTCCAGTTTTCCCCATTTTCCTCCTCCCTTTTAATCCGCACATACGATTGATATATTTTAATGTTGTCCATCATCTGATATTTTCTTCTACCCCCCCCCCCAACTTTTTTCCTACCTCAGTCAGTTGAGGCGCTTGCCTGCCGATCCAGAGTTACGATTCTCACTTTGGCTGAGTACCTGATTGGGATTTTTCCGAGGTTTTCTCCAACCGTAAGGCGAATGTCAGGTAATCTGTAGCGAATCCTCGGCCTCATCCAGCCAAATATCATCTCGCTATCACCAATCCCTTCGACGCTAAATAATCGAGTAGTTAATACAGCGTCGTTAAATGACCCACTAAAAAAATTTCTCCCGTTCGCCATTCCTTCCGGTACATCCTTCAGTAGGCAGTTTATTCTTAGCCATTGGCCCAGTTAATTTCTTTGTCTCTTTCTGATCAGTTTCAGCATTATTCTTTCTTCGCCCACTCTTTCTAGCACAGTTACATTTCTTTTTCTGTCTATCCATTCACACGCTCCATTCTTCTCTATATCAAAAGTTTCATTTCGACGTAATATCCATGTTTCCGCCCCCATACAATGCCACATTCCACACTAAGCACTTCACTAGTCTCTTCCTTACCTATTTTTCGACAGGTCCACAGAAGATGCTCCTTTTTCTATTAAAAATTTCCTTTGCCATTGCTATCCTCCTTTTAACTTTCTGGCAGCATCTCATTTTACTACTTATAACACACCCAAGTATTTGAAACTGTCCATTTGTGACACTCTCATTTCGAATTCGCACGTTTACCTTCTTTACTTTTGTTACGATAACCATGATCTTCGTGCTGTTTACACTTATCTTCATTCAATACTGATCACAACTGTATTTAACTCCAGTAGCATATTCCTTAGTGTCATCACCCCTTCTGCTAACAACGCTATATCATCAGCAAATCTTATGCACTTTATTCTTCTTCCTCCTACTATCTGAAAATAGTTCTTCATTAAATCCTGCAAGTAAATATTGAACGTGATAGGTGATAAAGATCATCCTTGTTGAACTCCTCTCCCTATTCGACTTTCCTCTGACATTTCTTCTCCTACCCTGACTTTGACTCGATGTTTATTATGAAGATTACTGAATAGCTTCTTCTCTTTTCAATCCATACAAATTTTCTTCAGGATTCCCATAATATTGTTCCAATCTACTCTGTCATAAGTCTTTTTCAGGTCCACAAATACTACATACACGTCTTTATTCTTCTCAAATTTAAATAATTAGCACAGTATCTAATTAAAAGTTGTTAGTTTAAGACGTTTTAATGCTGCATCATATTTGATACAAGTGTTAAAAGTATTGTGCATCAGGAATGAAACTTTATTAGTGGTTTTCCGTTAATTATAGTGTATTGTGCAGTGGTACCTAGGATTCTCTGAGCCTCAGGAGATCATTTTTGTATATTACTGTACTGTGTTCACCTATAACACTACCACTTCCTAAAATATTTATTATTCCTCCTGATACACCCCGTATAAAAGAAGATATGAAGTTAGTAAACTCACAAACCGACGAGAATTACAAATTATCTTAAGAATGGTTCAATGAAAGATAACGAGACAAGCTAGACTTAAAGACCCTTTTGGTAGGAAGGATGTTGACATAGGAAGATGACGTCGATCCCTGAGTGGGCGGTAAGAAACTATCCATGTAGATGATGATGGTGACAGAGTCGTAGTGCGTTAGTGGCGTCATAATTTCCCATTTTTTGGAGAGATGCTTATAGACTTGGCCTCTAACGGGCGAAGAATAAGCCAGACGTATCTTCTCACATCAACAGCTTTGACCAGCGTCTTCAGTTGAAATCGTTCCCCGTAAATAAAGATGGTCAATAAGCGATGATTGGAAGAAAATTTAAGAAGGTAAACGTGCGAATTCGATATGAGATAGTGGAATAAATATACAACTTCAAATACTTGGGGTGTACTATAAGTAGTAACATGAGCTGCTGCCAGGAAGTCAAAAGGAAGATAGCAATGGCAGAGGAAGCTTTTAACAGAAAAAGGAGTATCTTTTGCGGACAAGAAAAATAACTAAGGAAGTGACTTCTGAAGTGCTATGTGTGGTGTGTGGTAGTGTATGGGGAAAAAACATGGACATTGCGACGAAGTGAAGAGAAACGATTAGAAGCATTTGAATTGTGGATATGGAGAAGAATGGAGCATGTGAAATGGACAGACAGAATAACAGATGAAGCTGTTTCATGTTGAAGTTTGCCGATAAGCTATTAATGTTCGACTATAATTACATGTGTACAAAAGCGCCTTTGCTTATCATAAAATAAATAAATTTTCATTAACGTTTTCGATACTTCTGTATCATCTTCAGATGTGAAGTTAGATTACTATGATGAAAACCTTGCCTATTATATGGAACTTAATGTGGTAATTTTCGGGTCATATTTGTGTGGTTGCTTGGACTTGACTTAGGTTGATCTATGATATACATGCTATGTTATGTTAAATCACTGCGAGTCATGTGATGTGATCTAAAATGTAAAATAAAACTGTTTAAGAATTGTAACCACTATTAGTGTAGTTACTGAAATGTGAACACTTTGTATAAACACTTTAAAAGTTTAAATCACTTTGAACATGTGTTGGCTGTATTTGTCGATTTAAATCACTGCAAGTCATGTGATATGATCTAAAATATATAAAAATAAAACTGTTTAAGAATTGTAACCACTATTAGTGTAGTTACTGAAATGTGAACACTTTGTATAAACACTTTAAAAGTTTAAATCACTTTGAACATGTGTTGGCTGTATTTGTCGATTTAAATCACTGCAAGTCATGTGATATGATCTAAAATATATAAAAATAAAACTGTTTAAGAATTGTAATCACTATTAGCGTAATCATTGAAATGTGAACACTTTGTAAAATCACTTTAAAAGTTTAAAATAACTTTGAACATATGTTGGCTGTATTTGCCGATTTAAAGTTCGTTGAATAGGGTAGTTTCTGTTGATCTTGAAGTTTGACGTTGAACTAAAGCGCAGTGTCGTTTTGTCACTAACATGTCTATATTTTGTTAAAATGCGTGTTGTTAAGACGTTTCATCCAATTGTAGTTGATAAAATTGATGTGAATCATGGATATATTACTGATACAATATGGAGGTTGTCAGGTCCGTAAATTTAGTACAGCCTGGCGTGTGGTTTGACACATATAATATCAGTAATATATCCATGATTCACATCAATTTTATCAACTACAATTGGATGAAACGTCTTAACAACACGCATTTTAACAAAATATAGACATGTTAGTGACAAAACGACACTGCGCTTTAGTTCAACGTCAAACATCAAGATCAACAGAAACTACCCTATTCAACGAACTTTAAATCGGCAAATACAGCCAACATATGTTCAAAGTGATTATAAACTTTTAAAGTGATTTTACAAAGTGTTCACATTTCAATGACTACGCTAATAGTGATTACAATTCTTAAACAGTTTTATTTTTATATATTTTATATCATATCACATGACTTGCTGTGATTTAAATCGACAAATACAGCCAACACATGTTCAAAGTGATTTAAACTTTTAAAGTGTTTATACAAAGTGTTCACATTTCAATAACTACACTAATAGTGGTTACAATTCTTAAACAGTTTTATTTTACATTTTAGATCACATCACATGACTCGCAGTGATTTAACCTAACATAGCATGTATATCATAGATCAACCTAAGTTAAGTCCAAGCAACCACACTAATATCATCCGAAAATTACCACATTAAGTTCCATCTAATAGGCAAGGTTTTCATCATATTAATCTAACTTCACATCTGAAGATGATACACAAGTATCGAAAACGTTAATGAAAATTTATTTATTTTATGATAAGCAAAGGCGGTTTTGTACACATATAATTATAGTCAAAGATGAAGCTGTGCTACAGAGAGTGAATGAAGTAAGAATAATGCTGAAACTGTCAGGAAGAGAAAAAGGAATTGGTTGGCTCACTGGCTGAATAGAAACTGCCTACTGAAGGATAGTCTGGAAGGAATAGTGAGCGGAAGAAAAGTTCGGGACAGAAGAATATATCGGATGATAGACGACATTAAGATAATATGAATCGTATGCGGAGACTAAGAGAAAGATTGGGGAATGCTCGGTTTGTAATGAAAGACCTACCAGCGAATAGGGATTATAAAGAATGGACACTTCGCGTCGGTACCTTTGATGTAGCCGGACTGATTTCAATGACCTTCAAGCCAGCTAAAGCGTCAAATTCTGCTTTCTCCCTAGAGTTGGCGCTGACATCACACCAGCTAGCAGTCGACACAGCGGAAATATAACACATAATTAATACATCTAGGTACATTATGTACTCAAAAATAAATAAATGGGATCCATAAAATAATAAATCCGTCATTAACTGTAATGTCTAGACTCTAGAGTTCCTTTATAATGAGAGTTGAGACGTTGACCCCCAACAACAATTAAAATATGCAATGATTTGATAGCGCTGAAAATGGAAAAACAAAACTCTTACGAGAAGTAAAACCATATACCTATATTATATTATATTATATACAAATATTAAACGAATTCGATACTTAATTTTATAATATATTATATTATTTTATAATATAATTTATTATATCTGAAATATAAAATATTATTATTACAACTAGTTTGTCACTGAGAAATAAAGAAAAGCTGTTAACTTGAATTTATTTGAAGAAAAGCGTTACTGGATTATGCAATAAGGTAGGCGATTTTGGATCCTGTGCCTCAACTCTATTCTCAATAATTATAATTCTCAATAATGATTATTATCTTAGCGTATGCTCGATTACACTACCTCTAGCGCTTGAAAGTGGAACTAACCGCTGGCGTACAGAGAAACAAAACACAGGAAAATTCGGTCAGTGTCCATTCTTTATAATCCCTATTCGCTGATCTACCCTTTGGCAAAAAAATTAATAAATGAATAAATAAATAAATAAATAAGAGATGCCTTAGATAATGTTAATGTGTGAATATGGCTGAGTTAACATCAATATGTCGTCGAAAAGAATCGTGTATCCTTCTTAGGACTTAACGAGAATGCAATTCAGACATTAAAGTGAGTCATAAAATGTATAGGAGGGAAAGGTTTTAGTATTTTATTGCTTCTGAACGTGATCTGCTTCCAAAGCACTAGTAATATCTTCTGTTTTCCTTCAACCTAAATATTCCACTTTTCAGTTTCCTTAGGCGTGAAGGATTATGACATATCTACAACTAAGTCAAATTCTTGCAGAAGGAGATGCATCAAGATCAGAAAGAGCTAAGATGAATAATGTTAGAAAAATCAAAGGTGGACAGTTATTCCTTCATGTAATCTTCGTTCCTGAAAGGAAACAATGGCCACAAGCCTAATTATTATTATTCTTTTTCTACTTCGTCTTATTCCCCACATAACTTTCTTGCCCATAGAAGGGTCGATTGATTATTCAAAATTTCTTAACTTCCATAGTACCGTATCCATTTCTTGGCCTTCATAAAGATCTATAGCAATACTTCTCTATGATTTATTACCAGTAATATTCAGAAGGAATTTTTATTTCTTCCAGTTCCTTTCAATTAAGGGCCGCCAAAAAGACATAACGTATTAAATACAATTTTGTATTACAAGCATAATAATGGGTCATTTCCATTGTGACGATTGTGGCATTTGTACTACAGTATAATCTACAAAAGAAAATGTTTTATTAATAGAACTACATGTTCAAATTGTTTAAAAATTTATTTCTACAGTGCTTACAGAATTACTAAAAAATCTCTAAAAACAATGATATGATATGATATGATATGATATGATATGATATATGATATGATATGATATATTATATGGTATGATATGATATGATATGATATGATATGATATGATATGATATGATATGATATGATATGATATGATATGATATGATATGATATGATATGATATGATATGATATGTTTTTCTTGTTAATCTTCTTCCACATTTCTTTTTTATCTACAATTCCACTCTCTAAAAGGCCACCAGTTATATTTCACTATGTTTCATTGTTTAATAGCCAGGTAATCTTTTTCCACAGTCCTGCACAATGATTTCTTGGTCCTCAGCAAGACAAACAATATTCATAATCACCACGGTTTCTGGTTTAGGAAAGATGATCGCTCTTTTCTTTCCACAGTCATAAATATTTCTCTTCTCCTAAAAGCAGCGAGTAAAGTGAGACGGTATGCGACGGTATGGAATATCACCACTGGTAACTATGGCCAGAAAACATACCGTTAGTGAAAAATGACATACTGTCATAGAAAAGTCTAAAATTCCACATTCAGTATTCCCAACCTAACACACATAACAATTTCCCTCTTCTTACAGCTTAAGTGACATATTGATTTTACTGCTTTAGGCTTTTAACATATTATTTTTACATTAGTTCAATATAGTAATGATTATTAATTGAAAACTTACCACTGCAATATCACCTAAATTGCACTGTTAATTATTGTTTTTAAATATTTGCAAAAATTACTTAAACTCTACAACTCCACTAAAGTTACTGCATTCGTGATGCAAGTAACAGTAAGGAAGCCGTGAAAAAATCAACAAGATTCCAGACTCATCATAGACTGGGGGAAAAAAAAAAGACAGACGTATATCACGGCCTGCTGGAGTATAGTAAACACAGAAAACATTTTAAAGCAACAATGTTGAAGATACATATTTTTGTTTTGCAAATTTGCCGTCGTTGAACAGACACCAAGATGGAGATTTCATTGCAACTAATTAGAAATTCCTCTTTCAGGTATGTAATAAACGATCTTCGCACAAAATAATGTACGATACACGAGCGGTATGTTTTCTTTCAATTCTCGGAAATTAAAAAAGCTCAACTACGTTTCGCTTTTTCAAACTTTTCCTCGAACATGAAAACTTCAACATACCCCTCTTGTAACGCATAGTAGTATTATACATTTCTTCACAGCAAAGAGTAGGCCTACTATGTGTTTGCTTCGTAAATCTAAACCACAGCCTTCTGAAACTGTATTCAGTGCGTATTTAGACACGCTTATTTGATAAGCTCAACCCCTGGAATGTTTACAACGGTAGTATTCCAAGTATAGAAGGCTCTGGTCTGTACCATATGGTGGCCATCGTAGCCAATTTAGTGACTGTCATTTTTTGTTGCACTTTTTATTAATAATTAAGTAAGGCACTTTGAAGATTTAACATTATTTTAAATGATGTCTCAATGGACATTTCAAAATAATCTAATGAATAACTGAAGTAACTTGAAATTATTTTATTAAGAAATTTAATGTGTTGCGTAAGCTTCAAAGATTCGCGTTACTGACTGCACTAAACAATTTATTGCATACATCATTATTTTATGTCTATGTTGTAAGGAAGGGGATATGCCTTTTTTAAATCGAGGTATGGCAGAGGAAAATCTGGGTTTTTCCCCACTTCCCTCACTGCCTAAAAGGCATCCACGAAATGTCGAATAATGTTTATTTTCACCGTTAACTTCTCATAATATTATATTTTCTAATGATTCCGAAAAGACAATAGTGATTCTTCTTTAAATAGTTTTCTTTTTTTTTTAGTAGTTTATTTTACGACGCTTTGTCAACATCTTAGGTTAGGCTATTTAGCGTCTGAATGAGATGAAGGTGATAATGCCAGTGAAATGAGTCCGGGGTCCAACACCGAAAGTTACCCAGCATTTGCTCATATTGGGTTGAGGGAAAACCCCGGAAAAAACCTCAACCAGGTAACTTGCCCCGACCGGGAATCGAACCCGGGCCACCTGGTTTCGCGGCCAGTCCACAGGTGTGGACTTAAATAGTTTTCCTCCTCAATATTTTTGTATATACATAAATGCACGCACACACACAGTCAAGATAACGGATAATATAGAATAGACCACATATCTCTCTATATCTGTGATATAGATCAAGTTTTTCAAGGTGCTCTCTAAAACTTTGTGTTACTGAAAGGAGCGGCAGGTTACGTAGAGATCTTAAGAATCTCATCTTAAAGTCCATGAGTAGCCTCAGAAAAGTTATCATAGAATTTAAAACCCAGTACAGCTACCAAAAATGAACAAAATATTTCATTGAGTTAAGAAATGGAATAGAATAATTATGCAAAAAATAGAGGACTTACGCAGTAGTGCTTTACAGGTGCGCCTTCTACCGTTTTTTCCCAGAAGTATGTTGGATCTCTCATAAACACCTCACCCACATCTAGTGGCCAGCAGCGGAAACTATTTCGAAGTCGTCGGCTCAGTCGAACAATCCCCATTGAATTAGGGTTAGGCTTAAGCCTGGTTCAGACGGTGCTAGTTTCTGTGATGGATTCCAAGGTGCCCTGCGTGCTCGCTTGTTGGCTCCCGTGTTGCCTACGGTGATAGTAGTTGTTCACACGGAACTGGCTCTTTTCACAGTTCAAATTGGAAAATCATCTGCTGTTTCATCTGTTGCCAACACTCATGGTCAAAAAGAAACTAAACCGTGAGTGGAAAAAAACTAAAAGTCCTACATTAACAGTAGTAAATGTCGTAATAAAGTAATTAAGCCATAAGTGCAAAACAGCTAAAATCCGATATTTAATTGTTGTTTCTTAGAAACTAAAGAATATAAAAAAAAAACAGGTTTAGTTGGAAAACAACGAACAAGGCGATATGGTTTCAGTGGTGATATTATATGATCATCTTTGGTTTCCAGCCCGCAAACCATCACGAAAAATAGCAAGGAAACTACCCTCGAAATCCAGCAAGCTAGCCATCCACGGAGCCACCAGAGCGCATTACTTCCGGCAAGTGAGCACGCAGGCTACCCATCAGCGCAGCCACCTTGGAATCCATCACAGAAACACGCACCGTCTGAACCGGGCTTTAGGTTAAGACAAGAAGGAAATTCTATCATTATTCAACGAAATATATTTGAGAAAGGCGACTGGCCTGAAGATTTTACGGTGACTACAGACGCGGACAAATTATTAGACTAAATTAATTATATCTGCAACAAAGCTGTATTTGTCGGCAGAAATAATGAACAAAAATGTATTTTGCACAGATATAATGAACAGAAAATTGAGTCTGGAGGTTATTAATAATTTGTGAACATTCCCTTATTCTTCATTAACATGTTGAATTTGTCAGGGATGCTCGAAACCAAAGTTTGACATTTTCTTTGAATATCAGCATCATTTAGCCAGATATCAGACAGTGCTTAAATGAGGCCATGTTTTGTCGTAAGCCTCTTTTTGTTGACTTTCTTCTACAGTATAGATCACAGATTTTAAATTTTGTTCATGTCCGGTCTTCTTGCAGGCCATGGGAGAATAGACTGTTGAATATTTTCTGCAGTATATAATTAAAACACCAGTAGTACCAACACACCCAGACAAAAGATACTTAACCACCCCTATACCAGTAGATGTAAACAATCATATTTACAACAATAGAGACTCTGTGAATTATACTGATATTTGATATGACGAATTATATTATGTTTCTAAGAAAAACGCTTTAGTCTAATAATTTGTCCACGTCTGTATATTGCTGTCAATACCGAAGAAAAATAATGCCAAGAAATGTAACGAGTTCAAGACTATCAAATCGCACTCGGAGAATATTGAATCGAAGTTTATATTTCTAAGATGGAAGAACAGTTGGAAGAAGAGCTGTTTGGCTTCAGAAAGGGAAAAGATACGAGAGATGAAATTGGACTGCTGCGAACAATAAGCGAAAGATAACTTGAGAAGAATAAAGAAGTGTACATAGTATTTGTATCCTCTGATTGAGGTTCTGGCTGATATGTTCCTTTATTATCAGGCAGTACATCTCATTTGATGATATGTGTCAGAGAATAGTAGATTATGCAACGAGACTATAATGGTAGTAATTAAGACGCGAGTATGTTTGTTTATGAAACGAGGGCAAGCTTGATATAACCTGGAAATTGATTTAGAATTGAAAAACGAGATGACAAATTTAATTTATTTGAATATTATTTACAATTAACGCTAATTATTATAGTAACAGAACATAACCTTCTGCGACAGTATTGGATTTCCAGCCTCCGTGACTTTTCGCTAATTGTCTTTCGATTGCATATCCGAGAATAATCGATACTTGCGGTTTCATAATGGTACAATGGTGATTTTTCATTGGCTGAACAACTGAATTATAATGAATAGGTGCACTGTAATGAGTTGCATTAAAGGGCTACTACCAGGTGTATAATTAATACATTTCGGCATGGTCGAGCATAAAGAATATTTTATTTACGGAAAACTGGAATTATATACTCGATGAAATACGTAGATAGTGATCCAAGTTATGGAAATACACAAAGCAGAAGATACATACAAGACCGTCGAGTTCGGGGGACTTCAGTAATATTTCTTCTGATGTATCAGTATCTTTGAAACTTTCCAATCCTCATAATCTTTGTTCATTCCAGCTCGCGATGCTGCATTAGCATTCCTTGTGCAAGAGATGCATTAGCCAGGATTCGTCAGAATCATCTCCGCTTCCAATCATAGGCCTCAGCCGCCTTGCATGGGGGGAAACAACCCTTTTCATCCCCTAGCTGTCATCCTGTATCTTCCTTCACCTATAATTCCTTATTTCGCTTGGGGAGAGTACTTGGGCAATCTTTGAAGAAGGGAGATAAAAGGGGTTGGAGATAATAAATGCTAGGGAATGACAAAGTCCAAAGTAGGGACGGAAATGCAGAAAAAAATAAATAGAGACTGTGGATGGTACAAATTTTATTCAGTTTTTTTTTACCATAATTCCATCTGAATAGGAAAAATAATTATGTCTTACTTTCAATACAAGAATCAAGTCATATTTCTATCTTAATACATACCGTGAAAGATAAATGTGGAGTGTCGTTTCAAATCGTTTTAAATATATCTTCGGTCGAAATTTAGTTTGAAGCAATTTCGCATAGCTGAGACGGTATTCTTTAAGACCGTGACCTCATATTGGAGCAATTCGTATTCTTTCCCGCCTTATTTCTAAGATGAAAATTATGTATCTTGATTACACAACTTTTAACACTATATCACTTCGGAATATGTATGATAAGAACTTTCTTGTGTTAAATTTTAACATACCTTGTTAACATGTTTCGACCTATTTTCGGTCATCTGCAGAAGTGGTCGTTGTTGGTCTTGGCGCCTCTTGTTTCTTGTGTGGGTGCGTTCGTAGTGTAGAGTAAAAGAGTGTATGTGTTTTGAAATTGAGTTGTGTGTTGAGAATATCGTTGGGGTGTTATATCAAAATTACAAAACACCTCCACATATGCAGAACACATGACAAATGCCAACCACACCTACAGAGACATCAACACAGACATGTAAATACTGCACATCCAGCCAAAAAACCAGAAACTCAACACACTAGAACAATATGAAATATACAGACACACGAAAACACACCTCAACGATATTCTCAACACAAAACTCAATTTCAAAACACATACACTCTTTGACTTTACACTACGAACGCACCCACACAAGAAACAAGAGGCGCCAAGACCAACAACGACCAGTTCAGAAGATGACCGAAAATAGGTCGAAACATGTTAACAAGGTACGTTAAAATTTAACATAAGAAAGTTCTTATTATACATATTCCGAAAATTATATGTTGAATCAAATCGTATTATGTACAACTCCCATGATGTGTCGCATCAAATCGTAGTTCGAATCGGGTATTTCCGTGAGCGCTCGGGACAGCCAGGCTTTGTTCAAAAGATTGCGTATATTCTTCTAGTAATTATAATGGGTATCACAACTATTAATCACTAAAATCTTCCGAGAAAATAATTCATATACGAGATTTAAAACAGACAGATCGTTCAGAGTGTTTAAACAGTGACACAAACATTATATATTGTATAAGAGTTTCTCAAGTGGAGTATGACCATTGCTCGTTACAATGCCATTCTGACTGCAGTAAAAATGTTAGCGTAGTTTGTAGAATGATAGCTAAATGTTCGTGAGGTTGCAAATTCAAATCTTCCTAAAGTTACTAAACACTAATGCATCAGTGAAAATATAACCGCTTTTCGTCATTTTTTTATCTTTAGAATACTTTTCGCTTCATTATTTTTATCGTGTTAGTAGTAGAGACTTTTGACGCTAGATGGAAGTAACACTAAATACGACAAATTAGGAGCCTTCATATTGAAATACTGTGTTAATAAATTTTTTAATTACCCCTGCTTTACACTCTATTGCCTAAGTAATAACAATCAGTAAATATGCTGACGTTAAGTAATTGGCAATATCATTCTTATATTAATCTAAGTCCATGATCATCAGGGCCTAAACGTAATAATTGTACACAAGAAGAAAAAACATAATTCTGGTGACAATTTACTCTGATTTCCTGGAATTATAACCACAAATTTTCACTAGTTGCGTAATAATCTGAAAGTAACATGAATTAACATAAGCAAAATTATTTGGCTATATTACACTAATAGCAGTTGTAAAGAATAAAAGAAAGAACAAAAAAAATTATCTCTAGAGATTCCAAGCATGCTGTGGAGGTAGCCCAAATCAGCGTCTTGTATTATGGAGTTAACTAAAGCGGCGCACGGAGGTTTACGATAGTGAACTGCGCGCTCACCCGAAGGGACTTAACAAATTTTCCCTACTCACGAGACCGGCCACTTTCATTTTGACCAAGTGTACGCGCTTAAACTTCGTCCGTACTCCTGTATGTGCCTGCCCTTTGTGCGTACCACTATATGTGTCTAAATTTCATGCGTACCAGTGTACGCGCTTAGCATTCTTGCATACCCGTGTACGCGATTAACATTCTTGCGTACCCGTGTACGTGATTAGCATTACTGCGTACCCGTGTACACAATTAACATTGTTGCGTATCCATATACACTATTAACATTCCTGCGTACACGTGTACCCCATTAGCATTATTGCGTACCCGTGTACTCGCTTAGCATTCTTGCGTACATGTGTATAGGATTAACATTTTAGCGTACCCGTGTAACCGGTTAAAATTCTTGCGTACTGTGTACGCGAATAAAATTATTGAGTAAACGTGTACGGGCTTAACATTCTTGCGTACCCTGTCCGCGAATGACATTATTGCGTACCCGTCAACGCAATTATCTTTCATGAGTACTCGAGTACGCGATTAACATTCTTGAGTACCCATGTACGCGCTTAATATTCTTCCGTACACGTGTACACGATTAACATTATTGCGTAAACGTATACGCGCTTACTATTCATGCGTACCTAGGAAGGCGATTAACATTATTGCGTACATGTGTACGCGATTACCAATATTGCGTACCCGTGTACGCGATTAACATTTTTGCGTACCCGTGTACGAGCTTAACATGCTTGAGTACTCCTGTAAGCGATTAACATTTTTGCATACCCGTGTACGCGATTAACATTATTGCGTACCGCTGTACGCACTTAGCATTCCTCCGTATACATCTACGTGATTAACGTCTTTGCGTAACCTTGTACCCGCTTAACATTCTTGCGTACCGGTGTACGCGATTAACATTCTTGCGTATCCGTGTACTCGATTAAGATTCTTGCCTACCCGTATACGCGAATAATATTCTTGCCTACCCGTGTACGCGCTTAACATTTTTGCGTACCCGTGAACGCGATTAACATTATTGCGTACCCGTGTACGTGATTAACATTCTTGCGTACCCGTGTACACGATTAACATTTATGCGTACCCGTGTACGCGCTTCTCATTCTTGCGAACCCTTGTACGCGCTTGTCATTCTTGCGTTCCCGTGTACGCGCTTAACATTCCTGCGTACCCGTGTACTCGATAAACATTCTTGCGTACACGTGTACGTCAATAACATTCTTGCGTACCCGTGTACGCGCTTAACATTCTTGCGTACCCGTATGCACGATTAACATTCTTGCGTACCCGTGTACAGTCTTAACATTCTTGCGTACCAGAGTACACGATTAACATTCTTGCGTACCTTTGTACGCGATTAACATTTTTGCCTACCCGTATACGCGACTAACATTTTTGCGTACACGAGTACGCGATTAAAATTCATGCGTACCCGTGTGCGCTCTTAATATTTTGCGTACCCTTGTACGCGCTTAACATTCATGCGTTCCCGTGTACTCGATAAACATTCTTGCGTACACTTGTACGCGCTTAAAATTCTTGCGTTCCCGTGTACGCGCTTAACATATTTGCGTACCAGTGTACTCGATAAACATTCTTGCGGTCCCGTGTACGCGCTTAACATTCTTGCGTACCCGTATACACCATTAACATTCTTGCGTACCCGTGTACAGGCTTAACATTCTTGCGTACCAGAGTACACGATTAACATTCTTGCGTACATTTGTACGCGATTAACATTTTTGAGTACACGAGTACGCGATTAAAATTCATGCGTACCCGTGTGCGCGCTTCATATTCTTGCGTACCCGTGTAAACGATTAACATTCTTGCGTTCCCGTGTACGCGATGAACATTCTTGCGTACCCGTGTATGCGATTAACATTATTGAGTACACGTGTACGCGATTAACATTCTTGCGAACCCGTGTACGCGCTTAACATTCTTGAGTACACGTGTACATCGTTAACATTCTTGCGTACCCGTGTACGAGATTAGAATTCTTGCGTACACGTGTACGCGATTAACATTCTTGCGAACACGTGTGCGCGATTAACATTGTTGCGTACCCATGTACGCGATTAACACCCTTGCGTACACGTATACGCGCATAACATTCTTGCGTACCCGTGTACACGCTTAAAATTCTTGCGTACCCGTGTACGCGCTTAACATTCTTGCGTACCAGTGTACTCGCTTAACATTCTTGCGTACTAGTGTACGCGCTTAACATTCTTGCGTACCCGTGTATGCGATTAACATTCTTGCGTACTAGTGTACGAGCTTAACATTCTTGCGTACTCGTGTACGCGATTAACATTCTTGCGTACTCCTGTACGCGATTAACATTCTTGCGTTCCCGTGTACACGATTAACATTCTTGCGAACCAGTGTACACAATTAACATTTTTGCGTACCCTTGTACCCGATTAACATTCTTACCTACCCGTGTACGCGATTAACTTTCTTGCGTACACGTGTACGCGGTTAACATTCTTGCGAACCCGTGTACGCGCTTAACATTCTTGCGTACTCGTGTACGCCATTAACATTCTTGCGTACCCGTGTACGCGACTAACATTCTTGTGTACCCGTGTACGTGCTTAACTTTCTTGCGTACCCGTGTATGCGATTAACATTCTTGCGTACTCGTGTACGCGATTAACATTCTTGCGTACATGTGTGCGCGCTTAACCTCCTTGCGTACCCGTGTACGCGATTAACATTCTTGCGTAACCGTGTACTCGATTAACATTCTTGCTTATCCGCGTACGCGCTTAATATTTTTACGTACCCGTGTTCGCGTTTAACATTCTTCCGTACCCGTGTACGCGATTAACATGCTTGCGTTCCCGTGTACGCGATTAACATTCTCGCGTACCAGTGTACGCGCTTATCATTGTTGCGTACCCGTGTACGCGCTTAACATTCTTGCGCACCAGTGTATGCCATTAACGTTCTTGCCTACCCGTGTACGCGAGTAACAATCTTCCGTACCCGTGTACGCGGTTAACATTCATGCGTAACCGCGTACGCGATTAACATTCTTCCGTACCCGTGCACGCGATTATCATTATTCCGTACCTGTGTACGCGAAAATAAATTTTTGGTACACATTTACGCTTTTCTTGCGTACACGTGTACGCGATTAACATTATGGCGTCCACGTTTACGCGACTAACATTATTGCGTCCACGTGTATGCGACTAAAATTACTGCGCAACCGTGTACGCGATTAGCATTCTTGCGTATACGTGTACGCGAGTAATATTTTTGCGTACCCGTGTACGCGATAACATTGTTGCGTACCCGTGTCCTCGATTAACAGTCTTGCGTACCTGTGTACGCGGTTAACATTCTAGCGTACCCGTGTGCGCGATTAACATTCATGCGTACCCGCATACGCGATTAACATTCTTGACCACCCGTGCACGCGATTATCATTCTCCGTACCTGTGAACGCGAAAATAAATTTTTGCGTACCCATTTACGCGCTTAACTCTTCTTGCGTACCCGTGAACGCGATTAACAATATTGCGTCCTCATGTACGCGATTAACATTACTGCGCAACCGTGTACGCGATTAGCATTCTTGCGTATACGTGTACGCGAGTAACATTTTTGCGTACTCGTGTACGCGATTAACATTCTTGCGTACCCGTGTCCTCGATTGACATTCTTGCGTCCATGTGTACGCGGTTAACATTCTTGCGTACCTGTGTAGGCGATTAACACTGTTGCATACTCGTGTAGGCGATTAGCATTTTTGCGTACCCGCGTACGCGGTTAACATTATTGCGTACCCGTTTACGCAGTTAGCATTATTGCATACCCGTAGACGAAATTAGCACTATTGCGTACCCGTGTACGCAGTTAGCATTATTGCGTACCCGTGTACGCAGTTAGCATTATTGCGTACCCGTGTACGCAATTTACATAATTGCGTACACATGTACCCGATTAACATTCTTGCGCATCAATGCACGCGATTAACATTCTTGCGTAGCCGTGTACGCGATTAACATTCTTGCGTACCCCTGTACGCGATTAACATTCTTGAGCACCAATGTACGCGATTAACATTATTACGTACCCGTGTACGTGATTAACATTATAGCGTACCTGTGTAAGCGATTAACATTATTGCGTACCCGTGTACGCGATTAACATTTTTGCGTACCCGTGTACGCGATTAACATTCTTGCGTTCCCGTGTACGCGATTAACATTCTTGCGTACTCGTGTACGCGCTTATCATTGTTGCGTACCCGTGTACGCGCTCAACATTCTTGTGTAACCGTGTATGCCATTAACATTCTTGCGTACCCGTGTACGCGATTAACATTCTTGCGTACCCGTGTGCGCGATTAACATTCTTGCGTACCCATGTACGCGCTTCTCGTTCATCCGTACCTGTGTACGCGAAAATAAATTTTGTGCGTACCCATTTACGTGCTTAACTTTCTAGCGTACCCGTGGACACGATCAACATTATTGCGTTCTCGTGTACGCGGTTAACATTAATGCGTACCCGTGTACGCGATTAACACTGTTGCGTACTCATGTAGGAGATTAACTTTTTTGCGTACCCGCGTACGCGATTAACATCATTGCGTACACGTATACGCAGTTAGCATTATTGCATAACCATGGACACAGTTAGCACTATTGCGTACCCGTGTACGCAGTTAGCATTATTGCGTACCCATGTACGCAGTTAGCATTATTGCGTAGTGGCGTACATGATTCACATTTTTGTGCTCCAATGCACGCGATTAACATTCTTGCGTAACCGTGTACGCGCTTAACATTTTTGCGTACCCGTGCACGCGATTAACATTATTGCGTACCCGTGTACGTGATAAACATTCTTGCGTACCGTGTACGCGATTAACATTTATGCTTACCCGTGTACGCACTTTTCATTCTTGCGTACCCTTGTACGCGATTAACATTCTTGCGTTCCCGTGTACGCGCTTAACATTCAACCGTACCCGTGTACTTGATAAACATTCTTGCGTACCCGCATGTACGATTAACATTCTTGCGTACCGGTGTACAGGCTTAACATTCTTGCGTACCGGTGTACAGGCTTAACATTCTTGCGTACCAGAGTACACGATTAACATTCTTGCGTACCTTTGTACGCGATTAACATTTTTGCCTACACGTATACGCGATTAACATTTATGCGTACACTAGTACGCGATTAAAATTCATGCGTACCCGTGTGCGCGCTTAACATTCTTGCGTCCCCGTGTAAACGATTAACATTCTTGCCTTCTCGTGTACGCGATGAACATTCTGGCGTACCCGTGTATACGATTAATATTCTTGCTTACACGTGTACGTGATTAACATTCTTGCGTATCCGTGTACGCGCTTAAAATTCTTGCGAACCCGTATACGTCATTAACATTCTTGCGTACCCGTGTACGCGATTAGAATTCTTGCGTATACGTGTACGCGATTAACATTCTTGCGAACACGTGTACGCGCTTAACATTTTTGAGAACCCTTGTACGCGATTAACATTGTTGCGT
Source organism: Periplaneta americana (assembly GCF_040183065.1). Lineage (NCBI taxonomy): Eukaryota > Metazoa > Arthropoda > Insecta > Blattodea > Blattidae > Periplaneta > Periplaneta americana. Next base: position 34,489,600 of record NC_091130.1, on the reverse strand, counting down.
ACCCATGTACGCGATTAACAACCTTGCTTACACGTGTACGCGCATAACATTCTTGCGTACATGTGTACCCGCTTAAAAGTCTTGCGTACCAGTGTACGAGCTTAACACTCTTGCGTACTAGTGTACGCGCTTAACATTCTTGCGTACCAGTGTACGCGCTTAACATTCTTGCGTACCCGTGTACGCGATTAACATTCTTGCGTACTAGTGTACGCGCTTAACATTCTTGCGTACTCGTGTACGCGATTAACATTCTTGCGTACTCCTGTACGCGATTAACATTCTTGCGTACCCGTGTACACGATTAACATTCTTGCGAACCAGTGCACACGCTTAACACTTTTGCGTTCCCTTGAACGCGATTAACATTCTTGCGTACACGAGTACGCGGTTAACGTTCCTGTAAACCCGTGAACGCGCTTAACATTCTTGAGTACTCGTGTACGCGATTAACATTTTTGCGTACCCGTGTACGCGACTAACATTCTTGTGTACCCGTGTACGCGCTTATCATTCTTCCATACCCGTGTACGCGCTTAACTTTCTTGCGTACCCGTGTACGCGATTAACATTCTTGCGTACCCGTGTACGAGCTTAAAATTCTTGCGTACCCGTGTACGCGATTAACATTCTTGCGTACCCATGTACGCGCTTAACTTTCTTGCGTACCCGTGTACGCGATTAACATTCTTGCGTACCCGTGTACGCGATTAACATTCCTGCGAATCCGTGAACGCGCTTAACATTCTTGCGTACTCGTGTACGCGATTAACATTCTTGCGTACCCGCGTACGCGACTAACATTCTTGTGTACCCGTGTGCGCGCTTATTATTCTTCCTTACACGTGTACACGCTTAACTTTCTTGCGTACCCGTGTACGCGATTAACATTCTTGCGTACCCGTGTACGCGCTTAACTTTCTTGCGTACGCGTGTACGCGATTAAAATTCTTGCGCACCCGTGTACGCGATTAACATTCTTGCGTACACGTGTACGCGCTTAACATTCTTGTGTACCCGTGTACGCGCTTAACATTCTTGCGTACCCGTGTACGCGATTAACATTCTTGCGTTCCCGTGTACGCGATTAACATTATTGCGTACCCGTGTACGCGCTTATCATTGTTGCGTACCCGTGTACGCGCTCAACATTCTTGTGTAACCGTGTATGCCATTAACTTTCTTGCGTACCCATGTACGCGATTAACATTCTTGCGTACCCGTGTACGCGATTAACATTCTTGCGTACTCGTGTAAGCGATTAACAATCTTTCGTACCCGTGTACACGGTTAACATTCATGCGTAACCGCGTACGCGATTAACATTCTTACGTAGCCGTGCACGCGATTATCATTCTTCCGTACCTGTTTACGCGAAAATAAATTTTAGCGTACCCATTTACGCGCTTAACATTTCTTGCGTACCCGTGTACGCGATTAACATTATTGCGTCCACGTGTACTCGACTAACATTACTGCGCCACCGTGTATGCGATTAGCATTCTTGCGTATACGTGTACGCGAGTATCATTTTTGCGTACCCTTGTACGCAAGTAACATTTTTGCGTACCCGTGTACGCGATTAACATTCTTGCGTAACCGTGTACGCGATTAACATTGTTGCGTACCCGTGTTCACGAATAACATTCTTGCGTACCTGTGTACGCGGTTAACATTCTTGGGTACCCGTGTACGCCATTACCATTGTTGCGTACTCGTGTAGGCGATTAACATTTATGCGTACCCGCGTACGCGAGTAAAATTATTGCGTACCCGTGTACGCAGTTTGCATTATTGCATACCCGTGGACGCAGTTAGCACTATTGCGTACCCGTGTACGCGATTGACATTCCTGCCCACACGTGTACGCGATTAACATTCTTGCGTACCCGTGTACGCGATTAACATTCTTGCGTACCCGTGTACGCGATTAACATTCATGCGTACCCGCGTACCCGAATAACATTCATGTGAATTCGCGTACGCGATTAACATTCTTGCGTACTCGTGTACGCGAGTAACTTCCTTGCGTACCTGTGTACGCGATTAACATTGTTGCGTACACTGGTACGCGACTAACATTCTTGGGTACCGTGTACGCGATTAAAATTCTTGCGTACACGTGTATGCAATTAACATTCTTGCCTACCGGTGTACGCGCTTAAGATTATTGCGTACCCGAGTACACGATTAACATTCTTGCGTACCGGTCTACGCAATTTACATTGTTGCGTACCCGAGTACGCGATTAAAATTCTTGGGAACCCGTGTACGTGCTTAACATTCTTGCGTACCCGTGTACGCGATTAACATTCTTGAGTACCGTGTACGTGATTAACATTCTTGCGTACCCGTGTACGCGATTAACAATATGGCGTACCCATGTACGCGATTAACATTTTTGCGTACCCGTGTACGCGATTAACATTCTTTCCTACTCGTGTACGCGACAAACATTTTGCGTACCCGTGTACGCGTTTAACAATCTTGCGTACCCATGTACGCGCTTCTCGTTCTTCCGTACCTGTGTACGCGAAAATAAATTTTGTGAGTACCCATTAACGTGCTTAACTTTCTAGCGTACCCGTGGACACGATTAACATTATTACGTACCCGTGTACGCGATTACCACTATTGCGTACTCATGTAGGCGATTAACTTTTTTGCGTAACCGCGTACGCGATTAACATCATTGCGTACCCGTATACGCAGTTAGCATTATTGCATACCCGTGGACACAGTTAGCACTATTGCGTACCCGTGTAAGCAGTTAGCATTATTGCGTACTTGTCTACGCAGTTAGCATTATTGCGTACTGGCGTACGCGATTCACATTCTTGCGTACACGTGTACCCGATTAACAATCTTGCGCTCCAATGCACGCGATTAAAATTCTTGCGTAACCGTGTACGCGATTCACATTTTTGCGTACCCGTGCACGCGATTAACATTATTGCGTACCCGTGTGATAAACATTCCTGCGTACCCTTTACGCGATTAACATTTATGCTTACCCGTGTACGCGCTTTTCATTCTTGCGTACCCTTGTACGCGCTTAACATTCTTGCGTTCCCGTGTACGCGCTTAACATTCCTGCGTAACCGTGTACTTGATAAACATTCTTGCGTACCCGTATATACGATTAATATTCTTGCGTACCCGTGTACAGGCTTAACATTCCTGCGTAACAAAGTACACGATTAACATTCTTGCGTACCTTTGTAAACGATTAACATTTTTGCCTACACGTATACGCGATTAACATTTATGCGTACAAGAGTACGCGATTAAAATTCATGCGTACCCTTGTGCGCGCTTAATATTCTTGCGTACCAGTGTGCGCGTTTAACATTCTTGCGTCCCCGTGTAAACGATTAACATTCTTGCGTTCCCGTGTACGCGATGAACATTCTCGCGTACCCGTGTATACGATTAATATTCTTGCGTACACGTGTACGCGATTAACATTCTTGCGTACCCGTGTACGCGCTTAACATTCTTGCGTACCCTTGTACGCGATTAACTTTGTTGCGTACCCATGTACGCGATTAACAACCTTGCGTACACGTGTACGCGCATAACATTCTTGCGTACCCGTGTACCCGCTTAAAATTCTTGCGTACACGTGTACGCGCTTAACACTCTTGCGTACTAGTGTACGCGCTTAACATTCTTGCGTACCAGTGTACGCGCTTAACATTCTTGCGTACCCGTGTACGGGATTAACATTCTTGCAATACTAGTGTACGCCCTTAACATTCTTGCGTACTCGTGTACGCGATTAACATTCTTGCGTACTCCTGTACGCGATTAACATTCTTGCGTACACGTGTACACGATTAACATTCTTGCGAACCAGTTCACACGATTAACATTTTTGCGTACACTTGTACGCGATTAACAGTCTTGCGTAAATGTGTACGCGGTTAACATTCCTGCGAACCCGTGAACGCGCTTAACATTCTTGCGTACTCGTGTACGCGATTAACATTCTTGCGTACCCGTGTACGCGACTAACATTCTTGTGTACCCGTGTACGCGCTTATCATTCTTCCTTACCCGTGTACACGCTTAACTTTCTTGCGTACCCGTGTACGCGATTTACATTCTTCCGTACCCGTGTAGGCGCTTGACATTCTTGCGTACCCGTGTACGCGATTAACATTCTTGCGTACCGTGTACGCGCTTAACATTCTTGCGTACCCGTGTACGCGATTAACATTCTTGCGTTCCCGTGTACGCGATTAACATTCTTGCGTACCCGTGTACGCGCTTATCATTGTTGCGTACCCGTGTACGCGCTCAACATTCTTGTGTAACCGTGTATGCCATTAACATTCTTGCGTACCCATGTACGCGATTAACATTCTTGCGTACCCGTGTACGCGATTAACATTCTTGCGTACTCGTGTAAGCGATTAACAATCTTTCGTACCCGTGTACACGGTTAACATTCATGCGTACCCGCGTACGCGATTAACATTCTTACGTAGCCGTGTACGCGATTAACATTCTTGCGTTCCCGTGTACGCGATTAACATTCTTGCGTACCCGTGTACGTGCTTATCATTGTTGCGTACCCGTGTACGCGCTCAACATTCTTGTGTAACCGTGTATCCCATTAACATTCTTGCGTACCCGTGTACGCGATTAACATTCTTTCGTACCCGTGTACGCGATTAACATTCTTGCGTACTCGTGTAAGCGATTAACAATCTTTCGTACCCGTGTACACGGTTAACATTCAAGCGTACCCGCGTACGCGATTAACATTCTTACGTACCCGTGCACGCGATTATCATTCTTCCGTACCTGTTTACGCGAAAATAAATTTTTCCGTACCCATTTACGCGCTTAACAATTCTTGCGTACCCGTGTACGCGATTAACATTATTGCGTCCACGTGTACGCGACTAACAATACTGCGCAACCGTGTACGCGATTAGCATTCCTGCGGATACGTGTACGCGAGTATCATTATTGCGTACCCGTGTACGCAAGTAACATTATTGCGTACCCGTGTACGCGATTAACATTCTTGCGTACCTGTGTACGCGGTTAACATTCTTGCGCACCCGTGTACGCGATTACCATTGTTGCGTACTCGTGTAGGCGATTAACATTTTTGCGTACCCGCGTACGCGAGTAAAATTATTGCGTACCCGTGTACGCAGTTTGCATTTTTGCATACCCGTGGACGCAGTTAGCACTATTGCGTACCCGTGTACGCGATTAACATTCCTGCCCACACGTCAACGCGATTAACATTCTTGCGTACCCGTGTACGCGATTAACATTCTTGCGTACCCGTGTACGCGATTAACATTCATGCGTACCCGCGTACCCGAACAACATTATTGCGTACCCGTGCACGCGTTTATCATTCTCCATACCTGTGAACGCGAAAATAAATTTTTGCGTACCCATTTACGCGCTTAACTCTTCTTGCGTACCCGTGAACGCGATTGACATTATTGCGTCCTCGTGTACGCCATTAACATTACTGCGCAACCGTGTACGCGATTAGCATTCTTGCGTATACGTGTACGCGAGTATCATTTTTTCGTACACGTGTACGCAAGTAACTTTTTTGCGTACTCGTGTACGCGATTAACATTCTTGCGTACCCGTGTCCTCGATTGACATTCTTGCGTACCTGTGTACGCGGTTATCATTCTTGCTTACCCGTGTACGCGAATAACATTCTTGCGTACCCTTTCACGCGCTTAACATTTATGCGTACCCGTGGACGCCCTTCTCATTCTTCCGTACCTGTGTACGTAAAAATAAATTTTGTGCGTACCCATTTACGTGCTTAACTTTCTTGCGTACCCGTGGACGCGATTAACATTATTGCGTCCTCTAGTACGCGATTAACATTATTGCGCAAACGTGTACGTGATTAGCATTCTTGTGTATACGTGTACCGAGTAACATTTTTGCGTACCCGTGTACGCGAGTAACATTTTTGCGTATCCCTGTCCGCGAATAACATTCTTGCGTACACGTGCACACGACTAACATTCTTGCGAACCCGTGTACGCGCTTAACATTCTTGCGTACGTGTGTACGAGATTAACATTCTTGCGTACCCGTGTACGCGATTAACATTCTTGCGTAACCGTGTACGCGATTAACATTGTTGCGTACCCGTGTACGCGGATAACATTCTTGCGTACCCGTGTACGCGATTAACATTCTAGCGTAACCGTGTACGCGCCTAACATTCTTGCGTACTCGTGTACGCGATTGTCATTCTTTCATACACGTGTACGCGATTAACATTATTGCCTACCCGTGTACGCGATTAACATTCTTCCGTACCGGTGTACGCGATTAACATTCTCGCGTACCAGTTTACGCGATTAACATTCTTGCGAACCCGTGTACGCGCTTAACATTCTTGCGCACCCGTATACGAGATTAACATTCTTGCGTACACGTGTACGCGATTAACATTCTTGCGTACCCTTGTGCGCGATTAACATTCTTGCGTACCCGTGTACGCGATTAACATTCTTACGCACCCGAGTACGCGCTTAACATTTTTTCGTACCCGTGTACGCGATTAACATTCTTGCGTACCCGTGTACGCGATTAACATTGTTGCGTACCCGTGTACGCGGATAACATTCTTGCGTACTCGTGTACGCGAGTAACATTCTTGCGTACCCGTGTACGCCATTAACATTCTTGCGTACCAGTGTACGAGCTTAATATTCTTGCGTACCCGTGTACGCGGTAAACATTCTTGCGTACCCGTGTACGCGGTTAACATTCATGCGTACCCGCGTACGCGATTAACATTCTTACGTACCCGTGCACGCGATTATCATTCTTCCGTACCTGTTTACGCGAAAATAAAGTTTTGCGTACCCATTTACGCGCTTAACATTTCTTGCGTACCCGTGTCCACGATTAACATTCTTGCGTACCTGTGAACGCGGTTAACATTCTTCCGTACCCGTGTACACGATTACCATTGTTGCGTACTCGTGTAGGCGATTAACATTTTTGCGTACCCCGTACGCGAGTAAAATTATTGCGTACCCGTGTACGCAGTTTGCATTATTGCATACCCGTGGACGCAGTTAGCACTATTGCGTACCCGTGTACGCGATTAACATTCCTGCCCACACGTGTACGCGATTAACATTCTTGCGTACCCGTGTATGCGATTAACATTCTTGCGTATACGTGTACGCGATTAACATTCTTGCGTACCCGTGTACGAGCTTAACTTTCTTGCGTACCCGTGTGCGCGGTAATCATTCTTGCGTACCCGTGTACGCGATTAACATTCTTGCGTACCCGCGTACCCGAATAACATTCTTGCGTACCCGTGCACGCGATTATCATTCTCCATACCTGTGAACGCGAAAATAAATTTTTGCGTACCCATATACGCGCTTAACTCTTCTTGCGTACCCGTGAACTCGATTGACATTATTGCGTCCTCGTGTACGCCATTAACATTATTGCGCAACCGTGCACGCCATTAGCATTCTTGCGTATACGTATACGCGAGTAACATTTTTGCGTACCCGTGTACGCGAGTAACATTTTTGCGTACTCGTGTATGCGAATAACTTTCTTGCATGCACGTGTACCCGATTGACATTATTGCGTACCCGAGTACGCAGATAGCATTTTTGCGTACATGTGTACGCGATTAACATTCTTGCGTACCCGTGTACGCGATTAACATTCTTGCGTACCCGTGTACGCGATAAACATTCTTGCGTACCCGTGTACACTATTAACATTATTTCGTACCCGTGTACGCGATTAACATTCTTGCGTACCCGTGTACGTGCTTCTCATACTTCCATACCTGTGTACGCGAAAATAAATTTTGTGCGGATCCATTTACGTGCTTAACTTTCTTGCGTACCCTTGTACTCGCATAACATTCTTGCGTACCCTTGTACGCGATTAACATTCTAGCGTACCCGTGTACGCGCTTGACATTCTTGCGTACTCGTGTACGCGATTAACATTCTTGCGTACCGGTGTACGCGATTAACATTCTCGCGTACCAGTGTACGCGATTAACATTCTTGCGAACCCGTGTACGCGCTTAACATTCTTGCGTACCCGTATACGAGATTGACATTCTTGCGTACACGTGTACGCGATTAACATTCTTGCGCACCCTTGTACGCGCTTAACATTCTTGCGTACCCGTGTACGCGATTAACATTCTTGCGTACCCGTGTACGCGATTAACATTGTTGCGTACCCGTGTACGCGGATAACATTCTTGCGTACTCGTGTACGCGAGTAACATTCTTGCGTACCCGTGTAAGCCATTAACATTCTTGCGTACTCGTGTACGAGCTTAACATTCTTGCGTACCCGTGTACACGGTAAACATTCTTGAGTACCCGTGTACGCGATTAACATTCCTGCGTACCCCTGTACGCGATTATTATTCTTGCGTACTCCTGTGCGCGATTAACATTCTTGCGTACCCGTGTACACGATTAACATTCTTGCGTACCAGTGTACGCCATTAACATTCTTGCGTACCCGTGTACGCGATTAACAATCTTGCGTACCCATGTACGCGATTAAAATTCTTGCGTACCCGTGTACGCGATAAATATTCATGCGTACCCGTGTACGCGATTAACATTCCTGCGTACCGGTGTACGCGCTTCTCCTTCTTCCGTGTCTGTGTACGCGAAAATAAATTATGTGCGGACCCTTTTACGTGCTTAACTTTCTTACTTGCCCGTGTAAGCGATTAACATTCTTGCGTCCTTGTGTACGCGATCATCATTATTGCGCAACCGTTTACGCGATTAGAATTGTTGCGTATACGTGTACGCGATTAACATTCTTGCGTTCCCGTGTACGCGATTAACATTCTTGCGTACCCGTGTACGCGCTTACCATTGTTGCGTACCCGTGTACGCGCTCAACATTCTTGTGTAACCGTGTACGCGATTAATATTCTTGCGTACCCGTGTACGCGATTAACATTCTTGCGTACTAGTGTAAGCGATTAACAATATTTCGTACCCGTGTACGCGGTTAACATTCATGCGTACCCGCGTACGCGATTATCATTCTTACGTACCCGTGCACGCGATTATCTTTATTCCGTACCTGTTTACGCGAAAATAAATTTTTGCGTACCCATTTACCCGCTTACCATTTCTTGCGTACCCGTGTACGCGATTGACATTATTGCGTCCACGTGCACGCGACTAACAATACTGCCCAACCGTGTACGCGATTAGCATTCTTGCGTATACTTGTACGCGAGTATCATTTTTGCGTACCCATGTACGCGATTAACATTCTTGCGTACCCGTGTACGCGATTAACATTGTTGCGTACCCGTGTTCACGATTAACATTCTTGCGTATCTGTGTACGCGTTTAACATTCTTGCGTACCGGTGTACGCGATTACCATTGTTGCGTACTCGTGTAGGCGATTAACATTTTTGCGTACCCGCGTACGCGAGTAAAATTATTGCGTACCCGTTTACGCAGTTTGCATTCTTGCATACCCGTGGACGCAGTTAGCTCTATTGCGTACCCGTGTACGCGATTAACATTCCTGCCCACACGTCTACGCGATAAACATTCTTGCGTACCCGTGTACGCGATTAACATTCTTGCGTACCCGTGTACGCGATTAACATTCATGCGTACCCGCGTACCCGAATAACATTCTTGCGTACCCGTGCACGCGATTATCATTCTCCATACCTGTGAACGCGAAAATAAATTTTTGCGTACCCATTTACGCGCTTAACTCTTCTTGCGTACCCGTGAACGCGATTGACATTATTGCGTCCTCGTGTACGCTATTAACATTACTGCGCACCCGTGTACGCGATTAGCATTCTTGCGTATACGTGTACGCGAGTATCAATTTTTCGTACACGTGTACACAATTATATTTTTTTGCGTACTCGTGTACGCGATTAACATTCTTGCGTACCCGTGTCCTCGATTGACATTCTTGCGTACCTGTGTACGCGGTTAACATTCTTGCGTACCCGTGTACGCGAAAAACATTCTTGCGTACCCTTTCACGCGCTTAACATTTATGCTTACCCGTGGACGCCCTTCTCATTCTTCCGTACCTGTGTACGTAAAAATAAATTTTGTGCGTACCCATTTACGTGCTTAACTTTCTTGCGTACACGTGGACGCGACTAACACTATTGCGTCCTCTAGTACGAGATTAACATTATTGCGCAAACGTGTACGTGATTAGCATTCTTGTGTATACGAGTACGCGAGTAACATTTTTGCGTACCCGTGTACGCGAGTAACATTTTTGCGTAACCCTGTCCGCGAATAACATTTTTGCGTACCCGTGTACGCGATTAACATTCTTGCGTACACGTGCACGCGATTAACATTCTTGCGAACCCGTGTACGCGCTTAACATTCTTGCGTATCTGTGTACGAGATTAACATTCTTGCGTACCCGTGTACGCGATTAACATTCTTGCGTATCCGTGTACGCGATTAACATTAATGAGTACCCTTGTACGCGCATAACATTCTTACGTTCCCGTGTACGCGATTAACATTCTACCGTACCCGTGTACGCGATTAACATTCTTGCGTACACGTGTACGCGATTAACATTCTTTCGTACACGTGTACGCGATTAACATTATTGCCTACCCGTGTACGCGATTAACATTCTTGCGTACCCGTGTACACTATTAACATTATTTCGTACCCGTGTACGCGATTAACATTCTTCCCTACTCGTGTACGCGACAAACATTTTGCGTACCCGTATACGCGTTTAACATTCTTGCGTACCCATGTACGTGATTCTCATTCTTCCATACCTGTGTACGCGAAAATAAATTTTGTGCGGATCCATTTACGTGCTTAACTTTCTTGCGTACCCTTGTACTCGCATAACATTCTTGCGTACCCTTGTACGCGATTAACATTCTAGCGTACCCGTGTACGCGCTTGACATTCTTGCGTACTCGTGTACGCGATTAACATTCTTGCGTACCGGTGTACGCGATTAACATTCTCGCGTACCAGTGTACGCGATTAACATTCTTTCGAACCCGTGTACGCGCTTAACATTCTTGCGTACCCGTATACGAGATTGACATTCTTGCGTACACGTGTACGCGATTAACATTCTTGCGCACCCTTGTACGCGATTAACATTCTTGCGTACCCGTGTACGCGATTAACATTCTTACGCACCCGTGTACGCGCTTAACATTCTTGCGTACCCGTGTACGCGATTATCATTCTTGCGTACTCCTGTGCGCGATTAACATTCTTGCGTACCCGTGTACACGATTAACATTCTTGCGTACCAGTGTACGCCATTAACATTCTTGCGTACCCGTGTACGCGATTAACAATCTTGCGTACCCATGTACGCGATTAAAATTCTTGCGTACCCGTGTACGCGATAAATATTCATGCGTACCCGTGTACGCGATTAACATTCCTGCGTACCGGTGTACGCGCTTCTCCTTCTTCCGTGTCTGTGTACGCGAAAATAAATTATGTGCGGACCCTTTTACGTGCTTAACTTTCTTCCTTGCCCGTGTAAGCGATTAACATTCTTGCGTCCTTGTGTACGCGATCATCATTATTGCGCAACCGTTTACGCGATTAGAATTCTTGCGTATACGTGTACACGAGTAACATTTTTGCGTACCCGTGTACGCGAGTAACATTTTTGCGTACCCGTGTATGCGAATAACTTTCTTGCATACACGTGTACGCGATTGACATTATTGCGTACCCGAGTACGTAGATAGCATTTTGCGTACATGTGTACGCGATAAACATTCTTGCGTACCCGTGTACGGTATTAACATTATTGCGTACCCGTGTACGCGATTAAAATTCTTGCGTACCCGTGTACGTGCTTCTCATTCTTCCGTACCTGTGTACACGAAAATAAATTTTGTGCGGACCCATTTACGTGCTTAACTTTCTCGCGTAACCGTGGACGCGATTGACATTATTGCGTCCCCGTGTACGCGATTAAAATTATTGCGGAACCGTGTACACGATTAGCATTCTTGCGTATACGGGTACGCGAGTAACATGTTTGCGTACCCGAGTACGTAGTTAGCATTTTTGCGTACCCGTGTACGCGATTAACTTTCTTGCGTACTCGAGTACGCGATTAACATTCTTGCTTATCCGTGTACGCGATTAACAATCTTGCGTACCCATGTACGCGATTAAAATTCTTGCGTACCCGTGTACGCGATAAATATTCATGCGTACCCGTGTACGCGATTAACATTCCTGCGTACCGGTGTACGCGCTTCTCCTTCTTCCGTGTCTGTGTACGCGAAAATAAATTATGTGCGGACCCTTTTACGTGCTTAACTTTCTTCCTTGCCCGTGTAAGCAATTAACATTCTTGCGTCCTTGTGTACGCGATCATCATTATTGCGCAAACGTTTACGCGATTAGAATTCTTGCGTATACGTGTACGCGATTAACATTCCTGCGTACACGTGTACGCGATTAACATTCTTGGGTACCGTGTACGCGATTGCCATTCTTGCGTACCCGTGTACGCTCTTAACATTCTTGCGTACCCGTGTACGCGATTAACATTCTTGCGTATCCGTGTACGCGATTAACATTCTTGCGTACCCGTGCACTCGATTGACATACTTGCTTACCGTGTACGCGATTAACATTCTTCCGTATCCTTGTACGGGCTTAAAATTCTTGCGAATCCGTGTACGCGCTTAACATTCTTGCGTACCCGTGTACACGCTTAACATTTATGCGTACCCCTGTACGCGCTTAACATTCTTGCGTACCCGTGTACGCGCTTAACATTCTTGCGTACCCGTGTACGCGCTTAACAATTATGCGTACCCGTGTACGCGCTTAACATTCTTGCGTACCCGTGTACGCGCTTAACATTCTTGCGTACCCGTTTACGCACATAACATTTATGCGTACCCGGGTACGCCATTAACATTCTTGCGTACCCGGTTACTCTATTACCATTCTTGCGTACCCGTGTACTCGATGAACATTCTTGCGTACCCGTGAACGCGATTACATTCTTCCGTATTCTTGTACGCGCTTAACATTCTTGCGAATCCGTGTACGGGCTTAACATTTTGCGTACCCGTGTACGCGCTAAACCTTTTGCGTACCCGTGTACGCGATTAACATTCTTGCTTAACCGTGTACGCTATTAACATTCTTGCTTAACCGCGTACGCGCTTATTATTCTTTCGTACCCGTGTTCGGGTTTAACACTTTTGCGTACCCGTCTAAGCGATTAACATTCTTGCGTTCCCGTGTACGCGATTAACATTCTTGCGTACCCGTGTACGCGCTTACCATTGTTGCGTACCCGTGTACGCGCTCAACATTCTTGTGTAACAGTGTACGCGATTAACATTCTTGCGTACCCGTGTACGCGATTAACATTCTTGGGTACTCGTGTAAGCCATTAACAATCTTTCGTACCCGTGTACGCGGTTAACATTCATGCGTACCCGCGTACGCGATTATCATTCTTACGTACCCGTGCACGCGATTATCTTTATTCCGTACCTGTTTACGCGAAAATAAATTTTTGCGTACCCATTTACGCGCTTACCATTTCTTGCGTACCCGTGTACGCGATTGACATTATTGCGTCCACGTGTACGCGACTAACATTACTGCGCAACAGTGTACGCGATTAGCATTCTTGCGTATACGTGTACGCGAGTATAATTTTTGCGTACCCGTGTACGCAAGTAATATTTTTGCGTACTCGTGTACGCGATTAACATTCTTGCGTACCCGTGTACGCGATTAACATTGTTGCGTACCCGTGTTCACGATTAACATTCTTGCGTATCTGTGTACGCGTTTAACATTCTTGCGTAATCGTGTACGCGATTACCATTGTTGCGTACTCGTGTAGGCGATTAACATTTTTGCGTACCCGCGTACGCGAGTAAAATTATTGCGTACCCGTTTACGCAGTTTGCATTATTGCATACCCGTGGACGCAGTTAGCACTATTGCGTACCCAGTGTACGCGATTAACATTCCTGCCCACACGTCTACGCGATTAACATTCTTGCGTACCCGTGTACGCGATTAACATTCTTGCGTACCCGTGTACGCGATTAACATTCATGCGTACCCGCGTACCTGAATAACATTCTTGCGTACCCGTGCACGCGATTATCATTCTCCATACCTGTGAACGCGAAAATAAATTTTTGCGTACCCATTTACGCGCTTAACTCTTCTTGCGTACCCGTGAACGCGATTGACATTATTGCGTCCTCGTGTACGCCATTAACATTACTGCGCAACCGTGTACACGATTAGCATTCTTGCGTATACGTGTACGCGAGTATCAATTTTTCGTACACGTGTACACAATTACATTTTTTTGCGTACTCGTGTACGCGATTAACATTCTTGCGTACCCGTGTCCTCGAATGACATTCTTGCGTACCTGTGTACGCGGTTAACATTCTTGCGTACCCGTGTACGCGAATAATATTCTTCCGTACACTTTCACGCGCTTAACATTTATGCGTACCCGTGGACGACCTTTTCATTCTTCCGTACCTGTGTACGTAAAAATAAATTTTGTGCGTACCCATTTACGTGCTTAACTTTCTTGCGTACCCGTGGACGCGATTAACACTATTGCGTCCTCTAGTACGAGATTAACATTATTGCGCAAACGTGTACGTGATTAGCATTCTTGTGTATAAGAGTAAGCGAGTAACATTTTTGCGTACCCGTGTACGCGAGTAACATTTTTGCGTAACCCTGTCCGCGAATAACATTTTTGCGTACCCGTGTACGCGATTAACATTCTTGCGTACACGTGCACGCGATTAACATTCTTGCGAACCCGTGTACGCGCTTAACATTCTTGCGTATCTGTGTACGAGATTAACATTCTTGCGTACCCGTGTACGCGATTAACATTCTTGCGTATCCGTGTACGCGATTAACATTAATGAGTACCCTTGTACGCGCATAACATTCTTACGTTCCCGTGTACGCGATTAACATTCTACCGTACCCGTGTACGCGCTTAACTTTCTTGCGTACACGTGTACGCGATTAACATTCTTTCGTACACGTGTACGCGATTAACATTATTGCCTACCCGTGTACGCGATTAACATTCTTGCGTACCGGTGTACGCGATTAACATTCTCGCGTACCAGTGTACGCGATTAACATTCTTGGGAACCCGTGTACGCGCTTAACATTCTTGCGTACCCGTATATGAGATTTACATTCTTGCGTGCATGTGTACGCGATTAACATTGTTGCGTACCCGTGTACGCGGATAGCATTCTTGCGTACTCGTGTACGCGAGTAACATTCTTGCGTACCCGTGTACGGCATTAACATTCTTGCGTACCCGTGTACGAGCTTAACATTCTTGCGTACCCGTGGACGCGGTAAACATTCTTGCGTACCCGTGTACGCGATTAACTTTCTTGCGTAACCCTGTACGCGATTATCATTCTTGCGTACCCCTGTGTGCGATTAACATTCTTGCGTACCCGTGTACAAGTTTAACATTCTTGCGTACCAGTGTACGCCATTAACATTCCTGCGTACCCGTGTACGCGATTAACAATCTTGCGTACCCATGTACCCGATTAATAATCTTGCGTACCCATGTACGCGATTAAAATTCTTGCGTACCCGTGTACGCGATAAACATTCTTGCGTACCCGTGTACGTGATTAACATTCCTGCGTACCGGTGTACGCGCTTCTCCTTCCGTGCCTGTGTACGCGAAAATAAATTTTGTGCGGACCCATTTACGTGCTTAACTTTCTTCCGTGCCCGTGTACCCGATTAACTTTCTTGCGTTCCCGTGTACGCGATTAACATTCTTGCTTATCCATGTACGCGATTAACATTCTTGCGTACCCATGTACGCGATTAATATTCTTGCGTACTCGTGTACGCGAGTAACATTCTAGCGTACACGTGTACGCGATTAACATTCTTGCGTACCCGTGTACGAGATTAACATTCTTGCGTATCCGTGTACGCGATTAACATTCTTGCGTACCCGTGCACTCGATTGACATATTGCTTACCGTGTACGCGATTAACATTCTTCCGTATCCTTGTACGGGCTTAAGATTCTTGCGAATCCGTGTACGCGCTTAACATTCTTGCGTACCCGTGTACGCGCTTAACATTCTTGCGTACCCGTGTACGCGCATAACAATTATGCGTACCCGTGTACGCGCTTCACATTCTTGCGTACCCGTGTACGCGCTTAACATTCTTGCGTACCCGTGTAGGCGCTTAACATTTATGCGTACCCGGGTACGCGATTAACATTCTTGCGTACCCGTGTACTCGATGAACTTTCTTGCGTACCCGTGTACGCGATTAACATTCTTGCGTACCCGTGTACTCGATAGACATTCTTTCTTACCCGTGTACGCGATTACATTCTTCCGCATGTTTTTACGCTCGTAACATTCTTGCGATTCCGTGTACGCGCTTAACATTTTTGCGTACCCGTTCACGCGCTTAACATTTATGCGTACACGTGTACGCGCCTAACATACTTGCGTACACATATACGCGCTTAACATTCTTGCGTACCCGTGTACGCGCTTAACATTCTTGCGTACCCGTGTACGCGATTAACATTCTTGCGTACCCGTGTACGCTATTAACATTCTTGCGTACCCGTGGACGCGAAAATAAATTTTGTGGTTACCCATTTACGTGCTTAACTTTCTTGCGTACCCGTGTACGCGATTAACATTATTGCGTCCTCTAGTACACGATTAACATTATTTCGCAACCGTGTACGTGATTAGCATTCTTGCGTAGACGTGTACGCGAGTAACATTTTTGCGTACCCGGGTACGCGATTAACATTCTTGTGTACCCGGTTACTCGATAGATATTCTTTCTTACCCGTGTACTCGATTACATTCTTCCGTATCCTTGTACGCGCTTAACATTCTTGCGAATCCGTGTGCGCGCTTAACATTCTTGCGTACCCGTTCACGCGCTTAACATTTATGCGTACCCGTGTACGCGCTTAACATACATGCGTACACATGTACGCGATTAACATTCTTGCGTACCCGTGTACGCGATTAACATTTATGCGTACCCCGGTACGCGATTAACATTATTGCGTACCCGTGTACTCGATTCACAGTCTTGCGTACCCGTGTACGCGATTAACATTTTTGCGTACCCGTGTGCGCGATTAACATTCTTGTGTACCGTGACGCGATTAACATTCTTGCGTACCCCTGTACGCGAGTAACATTCTTGGTTACCCGTGTACGCGATTAACATTCTTTCGTACCCGTGAACTCGATTAACATTCTTGCGTACTCGTGTACGCGATTAACATTATTGCGCAACCCTATACGTGATTAGCATTCTTGCGTACGCGTGTACGCGAGTAACATTTTTGCGTACGCGTGTACGCGAGTAACATTTTTGCGTACCCGTGTACGCGAATAACATTCTGCGTACCCGTGTACGCGATCGACATTATTGCGTACCGGAGTACGCAGTTAGCATTGTTGCGTGCCCGTGTACGAGATTAACATTCTAGCGTACCTGTGTACGCGATTAACATTCTTGCGTATCCGTGTACGCGATTAAAATTCTTGCGTACCGTTGTACGCGATTAACATTCTTGCGTACCCGTGTACGCGATTAACATTCTTGCGAACCCGTGTACGCGCGTAACATCCTTGTGTACCCGTATACGAGATTAACATTCTTGCGTACCAGTGTACGCGATTAACATTCTTTCGTAACCAGTACGCGATTAACATTCTTGTGTACACGTGTACGCGATTAACATTCTTGCGTACCCGTGTACGCGATTAACATTCTTGCGTACCAGCGTACGCTATTAACATTCTTGCGTACCCGTGTACGCCATTAACATTCTTGCGTACTCGTGTACGCGAGTAACATTCTTAGGTACCCGTGTTCGCGATTAACGTTCTTGCGTACCCGTGTACGCGATTAACATTCTTGTGTACCGTGTACGCGATTAACATTCTTTGGAACCCGTGTACGCGAGTAACATTCTTTGGTACCCGTGTACGCGATTAACATTCTTGCGTACCCGTTTACGCGATTAACATTTTTGTGTACCGTTTACGCGATTAACATTCTTTCGTACCCGTGTACGCGATTAAGATTCTTGCGTACTCGTTTACGCGAGTAATATTCTTGGGTACCCGTGTACGCGATTAACATTCTTGCGTACCCATGTACGCGATTAACAATCTTGCGTACCCGTGTACGCGATTAACATTCTTGCGTACCCGTGTACGCGATAAACATTCTTGCGTACTCGCGTACGCGCTTAACATTCTTGCGTACCCTTTCACGCTCTTGACATTTATGCGTACCCGTGTACGCGCTTAACAATCTTGCGTACACGTGTACGCGCTTAACATTCTTGCGTACCAGTGTACGCGATTAACATTCTTGCGTACCCGTGTACGCGATAAACATTCTTGCGTACCCGTGTACGCGATTAACATTCTTGCGTACCCGTGGACACGCTTCTCATTCTCCCGTACCTGTGTACGCGAAAATAAATTTTCTGCGTCCCCATTTACGTGCTTAATTTTCTTCCGTACCCGTGGACGCGATTAACATTATTGCGTACACGTGTACGCGCTTAACATTTTTGCGTACCCGTGTACGCGCTTAACATTCTTGCGTACCCATGTACGCAAGTAACATTCTTGCGTACCCGTGTACGCAAGTAACATTCTTGCGTACCCGTGTACGCGCTTAAAATTTATGCGTTCCCAGGTACGCATTTAACATTCTTGCGTACCCGTGTACCCGATTGACACTCTTGCGTATCCTTGTACGCGCTTAACATTCATGCGTATCCGTGTACGCGCTTAACAATCCTGCGTACCCGTGTACGCGATTAACATTCTTGCGTACCCGTGTACGCGATTAACATTCTTGCGTACTCGTGTACGCGAGTAACATTCTTGCGTACCCGTGTACGCGATTAACATTCTTGCGTACCCGTTTACGCGATTAACATTTTTGTGTACCGTTTACGCGATTAACATTCTTTCGTACCCGTGAACTCGATTAACATTCTTGCGTACTCGTGTACGCGATTAACATTATTGCGCAACCCTATACGTGATTAGCATTCTTGCGTATACGTGTACGCGAGTAACATTTTTGCGTACCCGTGTACGCGAGTAACATATCTGCGTACCCGTATACGCGAATAACATTCTGCGTACCCGTGTACGCGATCGACATTATTGCGTACCGGAGTACGCAGTTAGCATTGTTGCGTGCCCGTGTACGCGATTAACATTCTAGCGTACCTGTGTACGCGATTAACATTCTTGCGTACCCGTGTACGCGATTAAAATTCTTGCGTACCGGTGTACGCGATTAACATTCTTGAGTACCCGTGTACGCGATTAACATTCTTGCGAACCCGCGTACGCGCGTAACATTCTTGTGTACCCGTATACGAGATTAACATTCTTGCGTACCAGTGTACGCGATTAACATTCTTTCGTACCCGTGTACGCGATTAACATTCTTGTGTACACGTGTACGCGATTAACATTCTTGCGTACCCGTGTACGCGATTAACATTCTTGCGCACCAGCGTATGCTATTAACATTCTTGCGTACCCGTGTACGCCATTAACATTCTTGCGTACTCGTGTACACGAGTAACATTCTTAGGTACCCGTGTTCGCGATTAACGTTCTTGCGTACCCGTGTACGCGATTAACATTCTTGTGTACCGTGTACGCGATTAACATTCTTTGGTACCCGTGTACGCGAGTAACATTCTTTGGTACCCGTGTACGCGATTAACATTCTTGCGTACCCGTTTACGCGATTAACATTTTTGTGTACCGTTTACGCCATTAACATTCTTTCGTACCCGTGTACGCGATTAAGATTCTTGCGTACTCGTGTACGCGAGTAATATTCTTGGGTACCCGTGTACGCGATTAACATTCTTGCGTACGCGTGTACGCGATTAACTTTCTTGCGTACCCATGTACGCGATTAACAATCTTGCGTACCCGTGTACGCGATTAACATTCTTGCGTACCCGTGTACGCGATAAACATTCTTGCGTACCCGCGTACGCTCTTAACATTCTTGCGTACCCTTTCACGCGCTTAACATTTATGCGTACCCGTGTACGCGCTTAACATTCTTGCGTACACGTGTACGCGCTTAACATTCTTGCGTACCCGTGTACGCGATTAACATTCTTGCGTACCCGTGTACGCGATAAACATTCTTGCGTACCCGTGTACGCGATTAACATTCTTGCGTACCCGTGGACACGCTTCTCATTCTCCCGTACCTGTGTACGCGAAAATAAATTTTGTGCGTACCCATTTACGTGCTTAACTTTCTTGCGTACCCGTGGACGCGATTAACATTATTGCGTCCTCTAGTACGCGATTAACATTATTGCGCAACCGTGTACGTGATTTGAATTCTTGCGTAAACGTGTACGCGAGTAACATTTTTGCGTACCCGTGTACGCGACTTACATTTATGCGTACCCGTGTACGCGAATAACATTCTTGCGTACACGTGTACGCGATTTACTTTATTGCGTACCCGAGTACGCAGTTAGCATTGTTGGGTACCCGTGTACGCTATTAACATCCTTGTGTACCCGTGTACGCGATTAACAATCATGCGTACCCGTGTACGCGATTAACATTCTTGCGTACCCGTGTACGCGATTAACATTCTTGCGTACTCGTGTACGCGAGTAACATTCTTGCGTACCCGTGTACGCGATTAACATTCTTGGGTACCGTGTGCGCGATTAACATTCTTGCGTACTCATGTACGCAAGTAACATTCTTGCGTACCCGTGTACGCGCTTAACATTTATGCGTACCCAGGTACGCATTTAACATTCTTGCGTACCCGTGTACCCGATTGACATTCTTGCGTATCCTTGTACGCGCTTAACATTCATGCGTATCCGTGTACGCGCTTAACAATCTTGCGTACCCGTGTACGCGCTTAACATTTATGCGTACCCGTGTACGCGCTTAACATTCTTGCGTACCCTTGTAAGCGCTTAACATTCTTGCGTACCCGTGTACGCGCTTAACATTTATGCGTACCCGGGTACGCGATTAACATTCTTGCGTACCCGTGTACGCGTTAACATTCTTGCGTACCCGTGTACACGATTAACATTCTTGCGTACCCGTGTACGCGATTAACATTCTTGCGTACTCGTGTACGCGAGTAACATTCTTGCGTATCCGTTTACGCGATTAACATTTTTGTGTACCGTTTACGCGATTAACATTCATTCGTACCCGTGAACTCAATTAACATTCTTGCGTACTCGTGTACGCGATTAACATTATTGCGCAACCCTATACGTGATTAGCATTCTTGCGTATACGTGTACGCGAGTAACATTTTTGCGTACACGTGTACGCGAGTAACATTTTTGCGTACCCGTGTACGCGAATAACATTCTGCGTACCCGTGTACGCGATCGACATTATTCCGTACCGGAGTACGCAGTTAGCATTGTTGCGTGCCCGTGTACGCGATTAACATTCTAGCGTACCTGTGTACGCGATTAACATTCTTGCGTACCCGTGTACGCGATTAAAATTCTTGCGTACCGGTGTACGCGATTAACATTCTTGCGTACCCGTGTACGCGATTAACATTCTTGCGAACCCGTGTACGCGCGTAACATTCTTGTGTACCCGTATACGATATTAACATTCTTGCGTACCAATGTACGCGATTAACATTCTTTCGTACCCGTGTACGCGATTAACATTCTTGTGTACACGTGTACGCAATTAACATTCTTGCGTACCCGTGTACGCGATTAACATTCTTGCGTACCAGCGTACGCTACTAACATTCTTGCGTACCCGTGTACGCCATTAACATTCTTGCGTACTCGTGTACGCGAGTAACATTCTTAGGTACCCGTGTTCGCGATTAACGTTCTTGCGTACCCGTGTACGCGATTAACATTCTTGTGTACCGTGTACGCTATTAACATTCTTTGGTACCCGTGTACGCGAGTAACATTCTTTGGTACCCGTGTACGCGATTAACATTCTTGCGTACCCGTTTACGCGATTAACATTTTTGTGTACCGTTTACGCGATTAACATTCTTTCGTACCCGTGTACGCGATTAAGATTCTTGCGTACTCGTGTACGCGAGTAATATTCTTGGGTACCCGTGTACGCGATTAACATTCTTGCGTACGCGTGTACGCGATTAACTTTCTTGCGTACCCATGTACGCGATTAACAATCTTGCGTACCCGTGTACGCGATTAACATTCTTGCGTACCCGTGTACGCGATAAACATTCTTGCGTACCCGCGTACGCGCTTAACATTCTTGCGTACCCTTTCACGCGCTTAACATTTATGCGTACCCGTGTACGCGCTTAACATTCTTGCGTACACGTGTACGCGCTTAACATTCTTGCGTACCCGTGTACGCGATTAACATTCTTGCGTACCCGTGTACGCGATAAACATTCTTGCGTACCCGTGTACGCGATTAACATTCTTGCGTACCCGTGGACACGCTTCTCATTCTCCCGTACCTGTGTACGGGAAAATAAATTTTGTGCGTACCCATTTACGTGCTAAACTTTCTTGCGTACCCGTGGACGCGATTAACATTATTGCGTCCTCTAGTACGCGATTAACATTATTGCGCAACCGTGTACGTGATTTGCATTCTTGCGTAAACGTGTACGCGAGTAACATTTTTGCGTACCCGTGTACGCGAGTTACATTTATGCGTACCCGTGTACGCGAATAACATTCTTGCGTACCCGTGTACGCGATTTTCTTTATTGCGTACCCGAGTACGCAGTTAGCATTGTTGCGTACCCGTGTACGCTATTAACATTCTTGTGTACCCGTGTACGCGATTAACATTCTTGCGTACCCGTGTACGCGATTAACATTCTTGCGTACCCGTGTACGCGATTAACATTCTTGCGTACTCGTGTACGCGAGTAACATTCTTGCGTACCCGTGTACGCGGTTAACATTCTTGGGTACCGTGTGCGCGATTAACATTCTTGCGAACACGTGTACGCGCTTAACATTTTTGCGTACACGTGTACGCGCTTAACATTCTTGCGTACCCATGTACGCAAGTAACATTCTTGCGTACCCGTGTACGCGCTTAACATTTATGCGTACCCAGGTACGCATTTAACATTCTTGCGTACCCGTGTACCCGATTGACATTCTTGCGTATCCTTGTACGCGCTTAACATTCATGCGTATCCGTGTACGCGCTTAACAATCTTGCGTACCCGTGTACGCGCTTAACATTTATGCGTACCCGTGTACGCGCTTAACATTCTTGCGTACCCGTGTAAGCGCTTAACATTCTTGCGTACCTGTGTACGCGCTTAACATTTATGCGTACCTGGGTACGCGATTAACATTCTTGCGTACCCGTGTACGCGTTTAACATTCTTGCGTACCCGTGTACTCGATTAACATTCTTGCGTACCCGTGTACGCGATTATCATTCTTGCGTATCCTTGTACGCGCTTAACATTCTTGCGTACCCGTGTACGCTCTTAACATTGTTGCATACTCGTGTCCACGCTTATCCTTCGTGTATGATTGGGTATGTACCTAACCTTCGTCCGTACCAGTGTGCACGATTATTTTTCGTTCGTTCCCGAGTACACTTGGTCAGAATGAAAGTGGCCGGCGACTTAGAGACTGAGTTCGAATCGGGTATTTCCGTGAGCGCTTGGGACTGCCAGAATAGATCGCGTATATTCTTCTAGTATTTATAATGGGGAACACAAGTATTGATCACTAAAATTAATTCATATTCGAGATTTAAAACAGGCTTATCGTTCTGAATGTTATAGCACTAATACTGTCTACTGTATAAGAGGTTCTCAAGTGGAGTATGTCCATTGATCGTTACGATGCAGTTCTGACTGCAGTATAACACTTGGCGTAATTTGTAGAGCGATAGCTAAGAGTTCGTGAGGTTGCAACTTCAAATCCTCGTGGAGTTACCAAACCTTATCTTTTTGTTTCCTTTTAAATACATCAGTGAAAATATAACAGGTATTCATCATCTTCTTTATTCTTAGAATGTTTTCCGCTTTATTATATTTTTTTTCGTGTTAATAGAAACTTTTGACTCTAGATGGTAGTAACACTAAATACGAAAAATTAGAGGACTTGATATTAAAATGCGGTGTTAATTATTTCATTAATCGCTGCTGCTTTGCACACTATTCCCTAAGTAACATTCTGTAAATATGGTGACGGTGAAATAATTGGCAATAAGATTTTTATACTAATCTAAATCCGTGATCATCAGGGACTAAACGTAGCAATTGTAAATAAGAAGAAAAACCATAATTCTGGTGACAAAATATATCCTGATTTCAAAGAAATATAACCACAAGTTTTCACCAATTTTTTTAATTATCTGTAAGTAACATGAATTACCATAAGTGAAATTATTTGAATATATTACACTAAAAGGAGATGTAAACAAATAAAAATAAAAATGAAAAATTCACTAAGGAGATTGCGAGCATGCTATGGAGGTAGCCAAAATCAGTGCCTAGTTTTATGGAGTCACGATAGGTTACAGAGATTTACGGTAGTGAACTGCGCGCTCACCCGAAGGGACTTAAAAAATATTCACTAAATCTGTTGGGTGTAGAATAAGACAAAAAGTGAGCGAGAAATTAAAAATAGGTGAGTAAAGCCATTCTAAATAATGGTTCAATGCTAACTGAAATCAATATGCGACTTAATTTAGATAAATTAATGCAGGTATAGTATACCAATGGCACAGTGTATTTTAAAAACAAATTGGAAACTAGGCGCGTTAATTGTACCCATTTCCTTTAGATACAGAAGCAAAGATCCAGATTTAACGGAATTCATATCTTCCTGTAATCACAAAGAGATTAATCGATTAAATCCCACAACACTAATAGAAAGCAAAGCATAGAGATCGTAAGTTATGGAGATGGTCAAAGTACAAAGATATCACACTTAGAAAATGTGAAATTAAATCTTCCTGTAAATTTGGGAACTGGTTCAAAGTTACATTGACCGGTACAAAGTTACCCCAAGTGACTGTACTCCCTGTTTTCCACAATACCTACTCTTCTTTTTCACTTTTTCCATTCCTTCTCCTTTCCCCGTCACTTCCCTTCATCTCCGTGAATTACTCTCCTTCATGTCCTACTTTTTCACTCTATACTTCTTAATATTTGTCTTTTTTTTTCTTCCACCTTCCTCACCTCCACCCTTGTCTTCGTTTCTGTCTATTTCATCTTCTCTTTCTTCGAATTATGTTATTTAGAAACATGAAAATATTGCACTTTTCCAGCTGCAACATTGATATTATTTGCAGGGTATCTCCTGGCCTGGACGCTAGTAGGCCTACATCTTTGGACTACCTGAAAACGATGTCTCCAGCACCTCGCAGAATGGCATCAACATAGTGTTAGCAGCGACTGTATCCTGCTCTCATCGTGCAGCCTGAATCCTCAGCCACACGCCAAGAGTGTCTGTATCATGCTGGCATCATGCAGCCTGAATCCTCAGCCACACGCCAAGAGTGACTATCATGCTAGCAACGTACATCTTGAATCCTCAGCCACACGCCAAGAGTGTCTATCATGCTGGCATCGTTCACCTTGAATCCTCAGCCACACGCCAAGAATACTGTATCCTGCGGGCATCATACACCCTGAATCCTCAGCCACACGCCAAGAGTGACAATGTGAGGAGAAAACAATCGTGAGCCAATTACTAGTTTTGTTACATATAAGAGTTTATTTACTTCATGCGTCCATTTTGTTTTACTTTTAAATCGGTGAACCAGTGTCTACTTTTGTTATACGTAGAAGTATTTTTATGCATTTTTAAATTTTTATATTGTTTTTAAAGTCTGTGAACCAAAGACTAGCTTTCTTATACATAGTACAGGCGATTCATTTTTTTAAGTATCAAGTTTTGTCTATTAACTGAAGATAATACCATTGGAAAGCAACTATATATCACATCTCTCTTACCACAGTCCCATATAATGGCTTTTTAACAAACCAATTAAGATGAAACATTAAATTAACTGTAAACACTTGTACTATGATATATACTCTATAAAGAAATAAATAAGATGATCATAAATAATACAACACATAGGCCCGGTTGCAGAAACACCGATCAAAATATGATTGGCAATCAAGGAGGGTTTGATTGGCCATCAGTTCTATTTCTGTTGCAGAAAGAACAATCAGTGTTTGATCGGAGATCAGTCTTCCATCAGATTTGATCAATAGATTTTTGCTGGTTAAGTCACTGATCATCGATCAAGTAGGCTATTTATGTTGTTCTGTTTATAATGCAGTTACTGTAATGTATATAGTAAATAGTTATAGCGTAACAATATTGTTTTCGACATAATGGATTCTTCTGATGAAGAAATTTTAGAATGAAAAAAATATTATTAAGAAGTAGGCGTTTCCGTGATAGACATGAATTGTTTTTATGTATAATGACAGAAAATGTGAGCAAAGATTTAGGTTAAGTAAGGATTCGTGTGGTTTGTTACTTTCAAAAATTGAAACAAATATATGCAGACAGACAAATCGAAACCTTCCACTGTCTCCTATGAACAAAGTTCTAATAATGCTGAGATTTTATGCTGTTGGAATTTTTCAGGCGGTCTTGGGTTATCTTGTTAGGGTCCACAAATCAACTATTTGCCGAGTAGTTAGAAATGTTACGTATGAAATTGCTTTGTTATGGCAGGGTCTCATAAATCCCCAAACTTCAAACAGGGAACGATTTGAAATCCAGAGAGAATTTTCAGCCCTGTCAGGATTGATTGTATAGACTGCTCACATCCCCATCCAATCACCTGGTTGAAATGATGCCGAACTTTATCGAAATAGAAAAGGTTTCTTTTCTGTGAATATACAGGCAATATGTAGTCTACACCATCATTGAAATTCTGGAATGTTGTAGCCCATTGGCAGGGTTCTACACATGACAACACAATATTTTTAATGAGTAGGTTACGAGCTCCATTTGTAAACAGAGAGATGGGAAATGGAATTATTTTGGGTTATGGAGGCTATGCATATTCCAATTTCTTGTCAACTCCCCTAGCAAATCCCACAACAGAAACCCCCTCACGTTTTTTTTTTTTTTTTTTTTTTTTTTTTGCTTGCTTCATTTTTGTTTCACTATATTGTAGTCTATATACAAATAGAATCCGCCTGTTTCCTTTCTACAAAAAGCAACAAAACAGCAAAACATTCACTTGTTTTCCTAGTCACCGCCCACTTGATGCATTCGTTTCGCGACTTTTAAAGAGCATCAAATTGGCTATGGTTGCTAAATTGCGCTGTTGTCAAATGTATTTCTTTCTCAAATCAGCAATTAGTAAATTGAGACAAGTTGTTGGGAGATTCACGTTTGTGCAATGCAATGAACAATCAAATAAATCAGACATCAACTGATTGGCGATCAGAGTCTGATTTGATTTGTGTTTCTGCAACCGGGCCATAAATTGCATTATGTTTATTTTATTCTCAGTCATATTCACAATCCTTATAAATAAGAAACAGTGCCTTGAAACTCCAAATATTTCAGTAACACCCAGCAGAGCATTAAGGTTTCAAGTATTTATAAGGATTCTCTAAGTCCTGTGTATTTTTTTTAATGGTGAAGTCGATAGCAGATCATGAAGCTACATGTCACTTACGAACGACATTCGACATTGCGGGGTTCTGTGATATGTTACACTAGTGGTTCCCAAAGTGTTGATCGCGAAATTATTCTACCTGAAAGCCCAGATCACATATAGATTGCTCGTTCCTTTGTTAAAATCGTTTGCACTTTGAAGAGAACAACCACCAGGATCGCCACCCGTCCGCCGTAAACGAACACGAGATGGCAGTACAGTCGCTAATGCAATTCACTTGCGTCTAGAGCCCAACCATCAAAAGCTTCCACTTGAGTAAGTAGTTAGAATTTCACTCACCATGTGGCAGTGGTGTTACAGTTTTCGTATTAATAGAATCTATTGGCGCTAGATGGTGGTAACACTAAAGCCGAAAATAGTGACTGTGTTTTTGTTCAAGTTAAAAGTTATTGTATTCGTGTTAAAATGAGGTGTTAACAGTGAAATAATGGGGAAAAAATTTGTTTGCAAGATGTGCGACAGGGAGTATGATTATTATAATAACCTTAGGAAGCATGTAAATAGATCTCATCGTGGGACAGTAGACGAAATTGTTCCTAAACTGAGACAAACTGACTTAAGTAAATACAAGTTTAAATGTTCTTATTGTGACAAAATGTTTTTTCAAAAATATCATGCTACATTTCATGAGAGGAAAATTAATGGATTGCCCTCTAACTCAGCTCTTCATGAAAGTAAAAAGTGCCCTTTATGTAATTTTACTTGTGGATCAACAGAAGAATTATGTAATCATTTGCATGCAGTACATTCTATTACAATTGATAGAGAGACTGTAGAATTTCAAAATAGGGACCAGTATGATAAATGGAAGTGTAATATTGAAAAGGAGTCATTTTCCAAATATACTAATGTTAAAAGTTATTCAAATTGGAAAGAGTATACCCATGAATATACTTTTTACTTTCATGAAGAGCTGAGTTAGAGGGCAATCCATGAATTTTCCGCTCATGAAATGTAGCATGATATTTTTTAATAAATACCTATTTTGTCACAATAAGAACATTTAAACTTGTATTTACTCAAGTCAGTTTGTCTCAGTTTAGGAGCAATTTCGTCTACTGTCCCAGGATGAGATCTATTTACATGCTTCCTAAGGTTATTATAATAATCATACTCTCTGTTGCACAGCTTGCAAACAAATTTTTTCACCATTATTTAACACCTCATTTTAACACGAATACAATAACTTTTAACTTGAACAAAAACACAGTCACTATTTTCGGCTTTAGTGTTACCGCCATCTAGCGCCAAAAGATTCTATTAATACGAAAACTGTAACACCACTGCCACCTGGTGAGTGAAATTCTAATTACTTACTCAAGTGGAAGCTTTTGATGGTTGGGCTCTAGACGCAAGTATGCAATTCAAATGGAAGTTATGACGTGACTCCTTATGTAACAACTAGATGGCAGCATAGTAAACTTGATAAAAGTTGAAAATATATAACGCCGACGAATCTGGGTATATAATAGTATATAATGATCTAGGCTGAAAGCCAGATTTGCATAATATATTCGTTACTGTAGGTATGTTAACAGAAAACCACAATTTAATTCACACTAAATGGGTGCACTCAAAGTTAAGTTTCTGGCGTCTTGTCAGCCCATTTGAGTTGTGTGGATATAAAGGCAAGAATTGTGACGGTGTCGTGTAGAGTTCCTGGGGTAGCTAAGTCGATAGAGCTTCCGTGCGCTAAGGATAGAGTTCTGGAATCGATATCCAGCCCCGGAACAATTCTTACTTTGAAATTATTTAAATTTCAATATTTGAAAATTCAAAATTAAAAATCTAAATAAGTAAATTAAAACAAATTGATTAATTAAATAAAAATAAATTAAATAATATAATTTCAAAAAAAAATTAATTTAAATTTATCTAAAATCAATTGAAATAAATTTAATTAAAACAAAAAATATAATAAAATTCAAATAAACAAACTTAAATTAAAATACATAAAAATTAAATTAAATTAAATAGATAAAAATTAATTTAAATGAATCAAATCAAAATAAAATTACATAAAAGTAATTAATGTAAATTAAGTTAAATTGTAATGAAATAAGGGAAATTAAAATGAAATAAATTAAACTAAACAGAACAAATTAAATTAAATTTAAAAATAATTAAATTAGATTAAAATGAAATAAATTGAAATAAAATAACATTACATAAAGTGAAGTAAATTTGAATTACTGTAGATAAAACTGTCCCGCACAGTGGCGTCGCGGTCTAAGGCATCCCGCCTAGGACTCGCGTTACGGAATGCGCGCTGGTTCGATTCCTCATGGGGGAAGAAATTTTCTCATAATTTCGGCCAGTGTATGGGACCGGTGCCCACCCAGCATCGTGATGCACTTGGGGAGCTATGATAGGTAGCGAAATCCGGTTGCGAATACCAGCTATAACGGCTGGGGCATCATCGTGCTAACCACACGATACGTCAATTCTGGTTGGATGTTCGTCCACCTCTGCTTTGGCATGTGGGCGTGAGGCCAGCAGCCGGCTGGTCGGACCAGGCCCTTCACGGGCTGTAGCGCCACGGATTATTATGTTATTATTATTAGATAAAACTGAATTGAATAAAATGAAATAGAATTAACTAAATTTTAAATAGATTAAACTGAATTAAATTACAATAAATTAAATTAAACAATATCAAATGAAAACAAATTAAATTAAAATAAATTGAATGAAATTAAAATGAAATAAATGAAATTGAGTAATAAAAATTGTAAAATATAATATAACTGCCATTCTTTGTTTGTTTGTTTGTTTACTTGTTTCTCATTTTTTTACTCTGTTATCTCTCATCATCTATTTTTTCTTTTTTTGTTTTGTATGCTTTGTCTAATGGCAGCCTCTAATTTGGGGAAGCTCTGGTAAATAAAAAAAATAAAAGTCAATCATAATTAGGTTAAAATAAATTGAATTAAAATAATCTAAAATATAATGAATTAAGATAAATAAAATTGTAAAAAAAATAAAATAAACTAGATTAAAATAATTTGAAAACAGTAAATAAAAATAAAGTAAAGTTAAATTAAGTTAAAATATAATAAATGAAATAAATTAAACTTATTATAATTCATCCATGACATCGCCGCGACTCGAAGTGGACTATGAAAATATTCCCGTCGTCGTCAACTTCGTCTGGTCGTCGTCTTTGGCTCGTCGTCATCGAATTCATCTCGTCGTCGACTTCATTTCTTCGTCATTGTTGATTTCGTCTAGTCGTTGCCGTCCACTTTGCCTCTTCGCCAACGTCGACATCGTCTCGCCTATGTCGACTTCGTCTCGTCGTCGTATTCGACATCGTCCCGTACTTGCCGTGGACTTCGTCCCGTCTTCGTCGATTTCTCGTTGTCATTGTCGTCTGCCTCGTCGTCGTCGACTTCGTCCCGTCTAATTTCGTCTAGGTGGCATTATCGACTTCGTCTCTTCGTAGTTGAAAAGTCATCTAGGTCTCGTCGTCTTCCACTTCATATAGTCATCGTCGTCTACTTCGTCTCGTCTCCGCCGTTGTCATGTACTTCCTTTTCGTCGTTGACTTCGGCCAGGTTCCCTGTCCAAGACGCCGGGATCTATGTACAGGCCTCCGCTTTCAGAATTCCGGGTTCCGGGAAAACTACTTTGCGTTCCGGGTCCAAGACTCGCGGATCTGGATAAAGAACCGGTTCCGGTTAGGATTCTGGGACAACACTGTCTTCCGGGTCAGGACAACGAGTTCCGTGTTCAGGACTCAGGTTACGGGTGGACACCCAAACTCCCGCTTCCGGTTCCCAAAATCCGGGTTACGGTTCCCAAAATCCGGCTTCCAACATCCCAAACTATGGATTCCGGGTAAAACTCCGGTTTCCGCTTCACAAACGCCGGGTCCCAAACTCCGGGATACACTTCCCTAACTGCTGGTTCCGTCTCCCAAACTCCCGGCTCCGGTTCCCAAATTCCGGGTTCCTGTTCCAAAAATCCGAGCTCCAAGGTACGGGTTCCGGTTCCCAAACTCAGGGTTCCGGTTCTCAAACTCCGGGCCCCATACCGCGGGTTCCGGATCCCATACTCCCGGTTCCGGGTCATAAACTCCGGGGTCCGGATCCAAAACTACGGCTCGCAATCTCCGTATCCCAAACTACGGGTTCCGGGTCCCTAAATCCGCGTCCAGAGTCCCAAACTCCGGGTCCCTGGTCCCAAACTCCGGTTTCCGGATCCCAAACGCCGGGTTCCTGGACCAAACTCCGGGTTCCGGTTCCAAAACTCCGGGTTCCAGTTCCCAAACTCTGAGTTACGGGTCCCTAACTCCGGGCAGGGGTTACAAAACTCCGGATTCCGGTTTGCAAACTCCGGCTCCAAAACTCCAGATTCCGCTTCACAAACTCCGTGTCCCAAACTGCTGGTTCCGGATCCCAAACTCCGGGTTCCGGTTCCCAAAATCCGGTTTTCAAACTCAGGGCTCCGGCTCCAAAACTAGGGGTCCAAGTTCCGGGTCCGTAACTCCGGGTTCCGAGTCCAAAACTCCGGGTTACAAACTCCGGGCTCCGGATCCAAAACTACGGGTCCCAATCTCCGTATCCCAAACTCCGGGTCCCGGGTCCCAAACTCCGAGCTCCAGATTCCAAATTCCGGACCCAAACAACTGGCCACAAACTCCGGGTTCCGGATTCTAAACTCCGGGTTCCGGTTCCCAAACTACGGGTTCCAGTTTCAAAACTCATATGTATTCCATCCATAATTGGATCACACACGTAATGCACGTATTTAGATCACATATTTAATCCATCCATAATTGGATTACGTATGTAATCCACACAGATTTGGGTCACGTATATAATCCATCCATAATTGGATTACGTATGTAATCCATCCATAATTGCATTACACATGTAATCCATCCATAATTGGATTATACATGTAATATATCCGTAATTGGATTACATGTGTAATACACACAGATTAGGATTACGTATGTAATCCATCTATACTTTGATTGCACATGTAATCCACCCATAACTCGATCACATATGTAATCCACGTATTTGGATCACATATGTAACCCATCCATATTTGGATTACATATGTAATCCACACAGATTTGGTGTCATATGTAAACCATCCGTAATTTGATTACAAATGTTTTCCAAACAGATTTGGATTACATACGTAATCCATCCATAATTGGATCACATATGTAATCCATCTATAATTGGATTCCATATGTAATCCATTCATAATTGGATTACACGTGTATTCCATACAGATTTGAATTGCATACGTAATTCATCCATAATTGCATCACATATGTAATCCACGTATTTGGATCACATACGTAATCCATCCATAATTGGACTACGTATGTAATCCACACAGAATTGGATTACGTATGTAATCCTAAAATCCGGGAGAGGGATCCAAACTCCGGGTCTCGGTTCCCATACTCGGGGCAGGGTTCCAAAATTCCGGGTTCCGTTCCCAAATTCCGGGTTCCGTTCCCAAATTCCGGGTCCCAACTCCCGGTACCGGTTCCCAAACTGCGGGTTTTGGATTCCAAAACTCCGGGTTCCGGATCCTAAACTCCGGGTAGGGTCCCAAAACTCGGGGTTACGGCTTCCAAACTGCGGGTTCCGGGTCCCATATTCCGGTACGGTTCCAAACTCAGGGTTCCTTTTCCCAAACTCCGGGCAAGGTTCCAAAACTCCTGGTTCCGGGTCCCAAACTCCGGACCCAAACAACAGGCCCCAAACTCCGGGTTCCGGTTCCCAAACTCCGGGTAGGGTTTACAAACCACCAGGTTCCGGATCCCAAACCTCCGGATTCCGGTCCCCAAACTCCGGCTTCCCGTTTCCAAACTCCGGGTTCCCGTTCCCAAACTCCGTGTTCCGGTTCCCAAATTCCGGGTTCCGGTGTCCGAAACTCCGGTTTCTGGGTACCATACTCCGGGTAGGATCCCAAACTCCGGGTTCCGGTTCCAAAACTCCGTGTAGGCTTCTAAAACTCTAGGTTCTGGTCTCAAACTATAAGCTCTGGGCCCAAATTCCGGGTTCTGGTTCCCAAACTCCGGGTTCCGTGTCCAAATCTCCATTTTCCGGGTCCAAAACTCCGGGTTCCAGGACCAAAACTCCCTGATACGGTTCCCAAACTCTGGGTTCCGGGACCAAACTCCGGGTTCTGAGTCCCACACTCCGGGTAGGGTTTCAAAATCCGGGTTCCTGGTCCCCAAAACCCGGGTTCAGGTTCGCAAACTCCGTATTGCGCTTCCCAAACTCCGGGCTCCTGTTCCTAAACTCCGGGCAAGGTTCCAAAATTCCTGGTTCCGGGTCCCAAATAACGGGCCCCAAACTCCGGGTAGGGTTTCCAAAACTCCAGGTTCCGGATACCAAACTTCCGGGTTCCTGTCCCCAAACTCCGGGTTCCCGTTCCCAAACTCAGTGTTCCGGTTCCCAAATTCCGGGTTCAAGTGTCCGAAACTCCGGGTTCCGGGTCCCATACTCCGGGTAGGACTCCAAACTCCGGGTTCCGGTTCCAAAACTCCGTGCAGGCTTCTAAAACTCCAGGTTCCGGTCTCAAACTCCAAGCTCTGGGCCCAAATTCCGGGTTCTGGTTCCCAAACTCCGGGTTCCGTGTCCAAAACTCCAGGTTCCGCGTCCAAAACTCCGGGTTCCGGGACCAAAACTCCGTGATACGGTTCCCAAACTCCGTGTTCCGCTTAACAAACTCCGGGTTCCGGGTCCAAAACTCCGGGTTCCTTGTCCCAAACTCCAGGTAGGGTCCCAAAACTCCGGGTTCCGGTTCACTGACTCCGAATGGGGGTTCCAAACTCCGGCTTCCGATTTCCAAATTCCAGTTCCCGCTTCCCACACTCCAGTATCCGGCTTCAAAACACCGGGTACCAAACTACGGGTGCCGGTTTCCAAACTCCGGGTCCAAAGCTCCAGGTTCCGTTTCCACATCTCCGGATCCTGTTCCCAAAATCAACCTTCCAAACACCGGGTTTCGGGTCCCAAACGTCAGGGTCGTAACCAAAAATGCGGGTTCCTATCTTAAACACAGGCTTCCGGGTCCCAAACTAAAAAAAAATAAAAAAACAAATTGAAAAAAATCAAAACGGTTTCCAAAAAAGGCAATTTTCAAAAAATAATATAAAACACTTTAGAAAAAATATTTTCAAAAAAGTTTTCAAAAAAAAAAATAAAAAATTTCCAAAAAAATTTTCAAAAAATTTCAACTAAAAATATTTCGAAAACAATTGAAAAAACAATTTTGCAAAAAACATTACATAAAAATTCAAAAAAGTAAAAAAAATTAAAAACAGAAACTTGGAAAATTAAAAAAAAACATTTTCGAGATAATTAAAAAAAAAATTTAAAAAAATATAAGAAAAAAATAAATAAGAAAATTTCAAAAATAAATTTGAAAAAAGTTAAAGAAAACAAAACAAAACCTTCAGAAAAAATTTTCAAAACCTGAAATTGTTTTTAAAATTTGTTTCAAAAATTTTTTTTAAATTTTTTTTGAAAAATTTTTTTTAAATATTTATTTTGAAAATTTGACAATTTTTTTCAATTTCTTCAAGAAAAAATTTAAAAAATTTTACAAAAAAATTTGAAAAATTGTCAAAAATTTTCTAAAAAATTAAAAAACAATGAAATTTTCTAAATACTATATTTCAAAAACCAATTTGGAAAATTATTTAAAAAAAATTAATAACAATATTAAAATTATTTTAAAAAATTTAAAAAAAATTCGGAAACAAATTAAAAAAATTCTTTCAAAAAAGTTTTGAAAAAAGAATTTTAAATTTTCAAAATTTTTTCCAAAAATTTTTTTCTTTTTTTTTTTCTTCTTTGAAAAAATAAAAAAAATTGGGAACTTAAAAAAAATATATATTTTCCAGAAATTTAAAAAAAATTTTCAGATGTGAGAAAAAAAAATGAAAAATTTTTAAAAATTCAAATATAAATTTGAAAAAAAAAGAAAAAAAATTTCAGAAAAAAATAAAAAAAAATTGAAATTCTTTATAAATTTTGTTTCAAAATTTTTTTGAAAATATTTTTTTTGGAAATTTTTTGAAAATTTTAGTATTTAAGGTTTTTCGAAAATTTGAAAATGTTTTTATTTTTAAAAAATTTAAAATAATTAAAAAAAAATAAAATAAAAAAAATTTTAAAATAATGAAATTTTCAAAATATTTTATTTCTAAAACAAATTTGGAAAAACGATTTAAAAATAATTAAAAATAATTTTAAAATAATTTTTTAAAAATTAAAAAAAAAACTTCGAAAGCAAATTAAAAAAAAAACTCTCAAAAAAGTTTTCAAAAAGGAATTTTAATTTTCAAAATATTTTCTGAAAAATTTTTTTTCGTTTTTTTTTTTTTTTTTGTTCTTGAAAAATGTTGAAAATAATTTTTAAAAGTGTTGTTTTAAATTATTTTTTGAACATTGCCTCTTTGGAAATCTTTTTTTTTTTCAATTTGTGTTTTGAATTTTTTTAGTTACGACCCGCAACCCTGAGTTTGACAGGAATCCGCACTTTTTGTTACGAACCCGTTTGGGACCCGAAACCCGGAGTTTGGAACCCTAATTTTGGGAACAGGACCAGGAAATTGGGAAACGAAAACTGGAGTTTTGGAACCGGAGTTTGGGAACCGCAACCCGGAGTTTGGGACCCGGTGTTTTGAATACGGATACAGGAGTATGGGAACAAGGACGCAGAATTTGGAAATCGGAAGCCCTAGTTTGGAACCCCTATCCGAAGTTAGTGTCCCGGAACCCGGAGATCTGGAGCCCTACTCGGAGTTTGGGACCCGGAATCTGGAGTTTGGTGCCCGGAACCATGAGTTAGGGAACCTGAAACCGGAGTTTGGGAATCGTAAGCCGGAGTTTTGGACTCGCAACCCGGATATTGGGAACAGGAATGCTGAGTTTGGAACACGGTGCCCCGAATTTGGGACCCGGAACCCGGAGTTTGAAACTCTACACGGAGTATGGGACCGCGGTAACCGGAGTTTGGGAACAGGAACCAGGAGTTTGGGAACTGGAACCCGGAGTTTGGGAACCGGAAACCGGAGTTTGGGAACTGGAACGCGGAGATAGGAATCCGGAACCCGGCATTGGGAATCGGTCCCCGTAGTTTTGGGAACCGGAACCTGGAGTTTGGAGTTCGTTTGGTTCCGGAGTGTCGCACCCGGAACCCGGAGTTTTGGAAACCTGAACGGCCTTTGGGAACGGGAACCCGGAGTTTGGTACCTTACCGGAGTATGGAACCCGGAGTTTGGGGCACGTAGTTTGGTTCCAGAGTTTGGGACCCGGAACCCGGAGTTTTGGAACCCTGCCCGGAATTTGGGAGCATGAACCCGGAGTTTGGACCCCTACCGGAGTATGGGACCCACAGCCCGGATTGGAAACCACAACCCGGAGCTTGGGACCGGAACCCGGATCTAGGGCACCCGGAAGCCGGAGTTTTGTAATCCTTCTTGGAGCTTGGGAACCGGAACCAGGAGTTTGGGACCCGGAACCCGGAGTTTGGGAACCGTAACCCGGGGTTTTGTACCCGAAACCCGAAGTTTTGGACCCGTAACCAGGATATTGGGAACCGGAATCCTGAGTTTGGGACCCAGAGCCCGGAATTTGGCACCCGGAACGCGGAGTTTGCAACTACACGGAGTTTGGGACCGCGGAATCCGAAGTTTGGGAATCAGAACCCGGAGTTTGGGAACTGGAACCCCGATTTTTGGGAACCGGAACCCGGAGTTTTGTAACTGGAACGCGGAGATAGGAATCCGGAACCCCGTGTTTTGGGACACGGAACCCAGAGTTTGGGGTTCGTTCTTTGATTCCGGAATGTCGGACCCGGAACCCGGAGTTTTGGAAACTTGCCCGGAGTTTGGGAACAGGAACCCGGAGTTTGGAACGTTACCGGAGTATGGGACTCTAAACCTGGAGTTTGGGAACCGGAACACGGAGTTTGGGACACGGAACCCGGAGTTATGGAACCCTGACCGGAGTTTGGGAGCAGGAACCCAGAGTATGGAACTCTACTGGAGTATGGGACGCTGAGCCCGGAGTTTGCGAACTGGAACACAGAGTTTGGAATCCTGCCCGGAGTTTGGGTACCGGAACACGAAGTTCTAGAACCCTACCCGAAGTTTTACAACCGGAACCTGGAATTTTGGAACACAAAACCCGGAGTTTGGGAACCGGAATTTGGGAAAGGAACCCGGTGTTTGGGAATCGGAACCCGGAGTTTGGGAACCGGAACCAGGAGATTTGGAACCCTGCCTGGAATTTGGGAACCGGAACTCGGAGTTTGGA